>NW_010421501.1:0-25546 GCF_000710305.1 Buceros rhinoceros silvestris | reverse complement strand
AAAGAGATGCAGGCAGGCAGGTGTGCAGGACTTAATTCTAGCCCCACTTACACCGACTTGAGAGTTATTCCACTGCAGAGGACAGGAGAGTTTTCATTCTAAGTCTTAAGGATGGTGCAGAAAAAGAGTAATGAAAGAGTAATATCTGAGGCGCTTCTAGTCTCAGTCACGCAGCAAATACCTTCTTCACAAATAACTGAGATTTAGACCTCCTAGCAATTCCCAGTGGCCGTCTCGTAAGTCATACAGGAATTTTATGAGACCAAAGCTGTAATAACACGCTCGGGCTGAGCGGCAGAATAGCTGTACAATCAATATGTTTTTGCGCGCTCGCATTTTTGAGTGGATTAGTGCTGCAGCACAGTTTAAAACAACAGCATAAATTCAACGGGCTGGCAGTCCTAAAAGTAGTGAAGTGTAATAACAGGCGTGTTTATCTGTGCTGCGATGTGTGACCGATACCACTGTAATCCGGCCGAGATGCGGCTCTGTTTTAAAACAGAGCCAAAAGACCTGGTGCTGGAGCTAAGGCCATCTTCGTCAACTGCAAATCAGAAGGAAAAGACAACAGGTAGCACTGCGGACGTGTTGTGCAGAGGTCACACACGTGTGTCACACATTTGCAAAACCTACTTCCTCTATTAGCCCTTTATTAGAGACACTACATTCAGACAAACCGAACAAATCCTAAAACATATGAGTCCCTAACGCTACAAATACATCTTTCCCCAAAGTTATGAAGTACTATAAACCCACAAAGGGTTCTATTTTTCTTGCTTTTCCATTGACCATTGCTGTTGGATACTTACAATGGGTGAGTTCATGGATGAGTCAAACCTTGCAGTACACACGAAGTGCAGATGACACCTCTTCTAACTACACGTGCTTTACCACGAGCATTAAAAACAGTTACTTAGGAATAGTCATTTCTAGGCATTCTGAAAATATTTTAGCTATAACTGTTGCCCAGTCATCACAGAAAAGCCTGAAACATTTCCTTTAATCATTTGGTGCACAGCTCCAGAACTCCATACTCTTGAAAACTGTGATTTTGCTGTAAGTTTTCTTCTAACCTACGTGTCTATATGTACATACACACACATATAGATGCAATCTTATAAAATGAGTGTCAAGAAAAGAAGGACCTTTACATTTCCACGTTTTTCCCTAGGTTTGCAATGGGAACAAAACTGTGGATACCACTTGTGCCATCTACACAAATTGGACCAGCTTAACATCAAATCCTCGACAGACACAACAACCACTTACACTCTGCTTTTTCCATCAGCCTTTTTCACCCCTACCACAGTCAGTTTATTCTAAGAATATATAGTTGGGCCATCCACTCAGTCCCCACGCAACAAACCCCTTTCCCTCATACACTGCCTTAAAATTCTTTGTCCCTAACCCATGACATTCCTAAATCTTGTGCCTAGCACAAAAAAAAACAAAAAACCAAACCAAAAACGTGCTCGCGCTCAGCTCCTCCTTCACAGTTTTTACCCTGCTGGGCAGAGGAAAACGATTCTGCAGCTGTGGTGTTGACTAGACCTAGTTATACACATTAACATGAAATATTTCTTGGGTTTGGGCTTTTCCTGTAGCTCAAAAAGTAGCCTAAACCATGCAACATACAAGCAAGCCTTACAGGACCCGATTCTAGTTGTGGAATGGCAAATCATCAGTAATTCCTCTGAACTCAGCTAATCCAGACGTGCTAATTGCCACATCTAGAGCGCCATTAACTCATCATGGTGACAGGCGTTCAGGGTATTATTATTTGAAGGACTATGCATGAAACAGAAACCTTCCCAAAGCCATAGTACCTCCTTACAATGCTCCTTCTGTGAACTCAGCCCAAAGAAAAAAATCCAGCGAACCATTTCAGACTTTGTCAGCAAATCGTGTTCGGGAGAAAGGTCCATTTCCTAACGGCTGGGAACAAAAGTCTGTCTTGGGAGCTAAAGTCACATAGCCAAATTCTCCAGTGTAACTACACAGAGTAGGTTCTGGATGACGTTGGTCAGGCAATTGGTTAGGAGGACTAACCTGGCTATAACCAGAACTGAAAATAGCAACGGTAGCTTGTCTTATTCTTCTTAGAATATCAGCTAACACTGGGATTTCGTTTGCTGTAAATGACGAGGGATGATAAATAACAGATACGCCAAAGCATGAGATGCTTTGGACGAAGAGCCGCTGTGCTTTGACCTGGAAGGTGCCTGTTATACTGCTTTCTTCTACAGTGAATCCTGCAGCCTTGACTGCCTTGATCACACCAACAGAGAGCAAGGGGCTGCTCATCTGAATAGCAGCAGCAGCAGCAGGCACCAAGTTTGGTGATGTTTCTTTATCCCTTTCTACAACTCACAGCACGTAAATTTTATTTCCATTATTTAGCTTTAAAAAAAGGAGGGAGGGGATCAAATCAAGTAGAAAAACCTGACCATATCTCTAGGGCCACTGCTTCCATTTAGTGGGATGGACAACAACAAAAATAAATAAGAATACAAAGACAGGGTAAATCAACTATGCTACACAGTGGCAATGCCTCTTATTTTACCGGCTTTGTTATCAAGATGCCATGCAGTCTAGAACTTCATGGCAAACGCACTGGCAAAAGCCATAAACCATGAGAATAACGAGGCTCGAAGGAACAAGGCTTACAAAGATAACCCCAAGGGTGACTTTCTTAGATACCAGTAAATAAATCCCTAAGGGCAAGGAGCTAAAGTAGAGCAGCCCTAGCAACCACACGAGCACCCGAATTGAGGTCTGGAAGAGCAGAGATGTGCAGTTCCACACTGTCCAGTTGTGGGACACAGTTGCAACAGAGTCAAAACTGGTAGGCCTGTAAAATTCCACCACGGGGGTTGAGTTCAAAGTCTGAGGGCTTTCTCTTTGTACTTCCATGATTGTTATAACCAAGCAATTGGAAGAGGTGTGGGAAGGGCTAACCAGAGACGCCAACCTTTTGGGAGTCAGCAACAGTTCCGTGGGGTTGTCTGGTAGGCACTTCTTTCCCTTTCCCCCACAAGCTAAATTCAGAAGGATGTTGTTGTCATCAGGAAGACTACTAACCTCATCGTCCGGCAGGCACGTTTCAAACCTGCAGAACGGGCACACTATGACTCCTTGCGGGGAATCACCAAAGTCTATGATCTTGCAAAGGCATTTGGCGCATACTCGGTGACAGCACTCCAGCACTTTCGGTTTTCTCTGTCGCAGGTTATAGCGGTTGTAGCAGATCTTGCACTCCAGCTCATCTGCGCTCTGGGTCTCCACAGACTCCTCTGGTAGTTGACTGGTCATTTCTTCTGATGGTTTTTAGACTTGCGGAAAGAGGAGGCAAGGGACGAAGAGGTCGCTTGGGCTTATTTTAGAATTTTTTCCTGATGATCATATTACCCATCTCAAACAGGAAAAGAGGAGATGACATTGCCAAGAAGCATCAGTAGGAGTCATCCATTTTCACCTTCTGCTAGGACACTGCATGTCCTTTACTCTGAGGCCAGCATCCATCTGAAAAAGACGACATGGAATTTTGGTGGAAGAAAAGGGGAAAAAAAGCCTTAGCAGGTGAAAGATTCAAGTTCCACTTTTTACAAGCTTAACTTCCTTTGCTAAAAATACCTCAAAGGTAGTGTTCTTCTGTGGCATATGGGGCCTGTATAGCAGTCACGCCGATAAAACTTACTATCGTGCTGCACACATTTGTTTTAGCCTTGTAACGTTGACTGGCTCAGCCCGTGAAGTTCTCAGCCAAAGCTGCAATCTAATCACTGATCTGTAACCGTTCCGTTCGCTTAAACTCCGGTTTCCTAAGGAAACGAGACCTGACCCCTGGAGCTTTTTGTCTTGCCCAGTATCTTCTGAACCCGCTGTCCAATTTCAAACGGTATCGGTGGAGGGGCAGCAGTACTGAAGTACCAAGTGTCCAAAAGCAGTTGGATAGAGGAGAGGTATTTACAGCAACTACCATTTATATCTAGCTGGAGGGCAACAGCCGGCCAGCGCACACCCAGCCTCTGCTCTGCAGCCGGAGGGGAAGGCAACCCAGGGGGAAGCTGGTGGTCCGCTGGGGAAATAAAGAGTTTGGGGGAGCAGAGTGGCTATGGAAGAGAGCTGGGGTTATTGTAAGAGTTATGTGTGGACTTAGGTCAAATTTGGAAAAAACCAGGCTTTATTAATCCTGCTGCTTGTGGAACAGCTTGTTTCTCTGTCTCCAACCTGCTGCGGAACACAGATTATAAAAATGAGGGTTCTTCAGCAGCAACAAAAGCCTGTTTGAATGTGTGGATGCTAGGGTGAAGGCGAACGTGTCTCTCCAGGGCATTCAGCAGATGCGCTGGTTTTCGAGTGTTCCATGGTGGTGACAGCTCTTTCACACCTCAGCCAAGGAGAGGCCCCTGGCATGCCCGCACTGCTGCGCTCCCATTCAGAGCCACGTTTCTGCCACCCGACCCGCCAGCCTCACTTAAGCAAATGTCATATTTTGTAACCGTGCATTTCTGCAACTTCATGGAACAGCCCATGTATTACAAACAACGCAATCACCAGGACTGTGTCCCCTGGGGACCAGTAATTACCAGCATTGGCAAAACCAGCTCTCGCTGCCAGAAGACAAAAGCTTCTTCCAGGTTCAGACGTAGGCTTGCTTGCAGAGACAGGCACAGCCTTGCACTGTGCAGGCTTTCACACGCATTCCTTCCCTGCTAGAGGAGCGAGGAGCTCGCCGCAGTCAAATGATGGGGGTCAGCACTTGTGTCCAGCTGCACTGGGCATTATCAATAAACATCCAGCACACGGAATATGAGAAAAGTGGCCTATTTCGATGAACTTGTTTCTTGACTATCAGTTTTAGTAAATTCCCTTTTCCTTGGGAAGTTTTTACTCGCTCCCAGCATTCAGATCTTTGTCCTTTCTTTGAGAACAAGGCAGGAAGCTCTCTCTTTTAAGCCACGTGCTCCTTCTGTCAATGCATTTTACCTGCCATCAGCTACACTTCACCAACCATCAGTAAAATCTCTTTCCTGGGCCCCTTGTTCCTCCTGTGCTTTAAGGATTTTCTGTTCTCTCTCTTAACTGTCTGCACAATAGAGCTTCCGTAAGTAATGGAATTTCTAAAACACCTCCCAGATTTTAAAACAAAGATGCTAGATTTCAGGCAAGGCAGTAATGAAAAAAATATCATGACAACATAGAGAAATGTTTTCTTCTTCACTAAGGATTTAGAACAGACATGGCCCCCTCCCCATTCAATTTTCTGAACTTTTTTCCTGCTTCTTCCAACTTTTTTCCGTGGTGTTTTGGTTTTATTATTTGTCCTGGGACTATGTTTGTGATGTGTTCCCTTAGAGCAAACTCAAGAAGGTTGACCCATAATTTTCAGAGTGTATAAACTAAAGATCTTGTAAGAGACAAAAAGTACATCTGTTACAGATCTTGGAACCTCTCTTTTATCCTCCCTTACACCGTGTTCTTCCCTATGCATTTCTACTGGTCTTTTTATTTCATTCCAAACATCATCTTCCAGGTGACTTTTAGGCATGTATAAATGTCACATAACAACTTTTCAAAGGATGAAGAAACCACAAAACGGACCTAAAAAAGTGAACTGCCAGCCTACAGGAAGGCAAAGCACCGCTGAAAAGTCAAGAAGCCGGACAAAACATGTTACCGTGGTGAACTTTTACACCTTGAGTGTCATTCACCTTCTGTAGGTGAGCTGGATTAGGATTACTAACGTGTTCATGCCTCGCAGCTGAGGCTGGCAAATGTTGTCCTATGACATCAAACCAGATTTCTGAGTAACCAAAAGTCTTCCAGAAAATGTGTCTGCTTCTCAGGGAAAATTGTGACCTTTCTCTGAAAACTCCCAACGAGAAAAATTTTGTATTTTAGGGTTTATGTTTCTAATGAATATTTTCAGATTTTCTCGAAGAACTGCTCACTTTCCAACCAATTCTACTCATAAATGGATCAATTCTGCCTGAATCAGTTTTCACACTGGAAGTGTTTTCCTGATTCTGTCCCCTTTAAGTGGCCAAATTTGACATTAACACAAGGAATAACAAGCCCCTGGCACCAGTGATGTCCTAATTAGCTTCATCCCCAGAACACAATGATCCTCCCATTGTGGTTTCTGTCATGAGCCATTCTACAAATTATTTTGTAGAAAAAAACCCCTTTTTTTTTCATGTACTGTACAGGAAAGAGCTGCTTTCATCATCTTTCTCTCTTCACAAAGCCTCTTCAAAACAGATCCAGCAGTAATAAAACATCAGCGATGTGTTTTCTTGTTGGCTAAGTTTCGGTGTTGAATTTCTCCTTGTGTGTTCTAGTGTGATTGCTGCTTGCTACTGTTCTTCACTTGCACTGCTTTTCCTTTGGAAATTAATTAATGCCGCACTCCTATTACGTACACCACATAAACTGAAAAGTTCTCCGATCAGAGACTTATTAAAAACACAGGTAATAGGAAAATATAGGAAAATGGAGGATTTCAAACTAGCCTTATTTCTTGAGAAAATGGGACATTTCTTGAGAAATATGGCCTTTGACTCCTCCAAGCAACCTCTGCAAGATTTTCTAGCTTGTCTTTTGCGTGTCTCCCAGGTGGGTATTTACTGGAAGCAGGCAGAATAAGGAATTAAAGAGGGGAATAGATTAACTGCTGTCCCTCCAAACCCTGGTCCTCCGCCAAAAATGTGACAATTCACATACTTCTGCTTTCCGCGTGTTGAGCTGCAATACGACGCCAATAAAAGGGACTGTTTCTGCGCATTCTCCTTTTGCCCTCCTTTTAAGACACCTTTTTTTAGATGCCATGAGAAGGTGTGTCCCTATCATACGCTCCAACACTCCACTAATATTTGGGCTTTTAAAATAGTGGGCTGCAATCTGAATGCTCTTTCTGCCCTTGACACCCAGAGGGCAGTCAAGTCAAAACTCCTGAGTGCAAGCCCGCTGATGAGTCTAACCTCTTTGACTTCAAATACAAAATTGCTATTGACTTGAGATCAGAGTGAGGTCCCACATCTATTTTTAAAGCACTAGGTTTATTTTTACTAATTCTGATATTTTTCATGACTTTAAACAACTCCTTATGTCCCGCTTTCCACTTGAACTTACTTATTTTTAGATAGATGTTCTCAGCTGCTTGTTGGTAGTAACAGATGCAAGCTGTAATAGGAAATTTCAATTAGGTATTAGCAAAAAAAAAAAAATTCACAAAGGTTTGAAACATTGGAAGAGGGAAGAAAGGTGGAAATGAAATCTCCAACCTTACAGGTATTGAAAACTTGACTGCCAGGTCAGGCCACTCTACCTTTGAATTTGGCCCTGATTTGAGCGAAGGGGACTGGCCTCTTGCTGGAGATTCCTTCCAACACAAATTATTCTATGATTCCACGTTTCAGTATCCCGAACTCACTTTATGTATGTGGTCTGTTTGAGAAGCTTCACCCCTTACTGAATAAGGAATCAGGCTGACCGTTGCTTACGTAGCTAAACATCCCTCCTAGGTAGTAATTCTTTCATTTAGTACATGAATTCCGTTTTACAAGAAAGCCTAGACACTTTCTGCTATTCTGCCTGCCGTTGGACCTATCTGACGGGGTCAGTGCAATCCGTTGCAGGACTTTTCCTTCCTGTGTCTGTAATGTAGCACATCGCAGATTTCTGAACAAAACACAGACTGCTAGACATGTGCAATGATAACAGCATCCAGTGCAGCTTATCCAGGAACAAGCGCATCTGCTATACTATGACAAGCACTTGTCTTCTCTAGGATTCCTGCCTAACTACTGCAGGAATGAACCATCATGCCTGTTCCCATCATGTCCCGGATGCTGCTTGAGCTCTGACTCCCTCTCTCTCCCCCTTCCCGGTGCCACAGGTCCTGCACCTTTTAATGGAAAGGGAGCAAAGCTGAAGGCAGGATGGTAGAAGATCCCCACATTCCCCACAGTGCTCCAGTCCCCCCAGAAGCAGGGGGAATGTTCTCCCCTGAGAGCAAGAGGTGGCCACCCACAGAACTAGGCAGAATAAATAACAGCAAGCTTTTGTCTGTGACCTCAGGCATGGCTGGGCAGAGTGCCATGTGCCACCCAGCCCGAAGAGGCCACTGCCCATCCATCAGCTTTCGGCTAGTCGCTGCTGGGCTGCACGCTGCGGAGCGCAGGCTTTCATCCCAGGCATGCAAAGAAAGGTGAATGGCTTGTGCAACATGTTATGGCCCATCTTTGTGCTCATCTATCAAACGCTGCGTGGACACAGTGTTCTTATGAGAGGCCAGAAGCAATTAGATGCAGATGAAACTCTCAATCAATATTGGAGCTCAGTCATGCTGACAGGGCAAAGTAGATGGGAAATTTCTGCTTCTCCTCCCTGACAAAAGATTGTATTTACGCAGTTTTTCAAACCAACCTTTTGTCTTTCATCTCTCACACTTTTTTTTTTTTTTCTGTGAAGGGAATTTGCCAACCTAAACCAAACACATCAGATCCCTAACTAACTTCCATAAACTATCACCCACGGAGCTACCCAATACTATTTCCAAGGTTTTTAAGGTTTCCTCTGAATGCAAGCCAAGTTTATTCAGGGAATAAGAGAAGGGAAAAAAAGTAGAGAGATCAATAAATACAGAGAAACTTACTTTTCAAGCAAAATAACTTCTTGCAAAGGTTCGCTTGCAGGGAGCACAAGAAATGCCTATTCTTCTCCACATGAGCAAAAACTGGTGGAAAAGAGGGAAACAAAATTAGTAGAGCAGGAATACAGCTGGGAGACTTCTCAGTCTGTTTTCTCTGAAAGAGAGGAAGTAGTCCAACTTCTCTAGTTTGGATAGAAATACCCATATGTTAAGATCTCTGTTTAGAGAAATATATTGGGTAAATCCCATCTACTAAAATTATTTCTGTGAAATAATCCAGAGTTATCTTCACAGATCTGTTGTTGATTTTGAGCCTCTTCCAATATTATGCGCTAAACACTCTGAAGTGCTATCTCTTCTAGCAACCACATATTCACAAATGTTAGCAATTCACTCAAAAAAAAAAAAAAACCCAAACCAAAAGCAGAGCAGCTGAAGAGATAAACTGTGCTTTGAAAGAAGAGTTTTAGAAACATAGCAAAATACTTCCCTTCCCAAATCTCATAGAAGCTCTTTGATCACCTCAACTTTCCCAAACAAACTGCAGTCTTGCCTCCAGCACAGACCATCTCCTGTGGACCACTGCATTCACACTCGAGCAGCTCTGCTGCATTCTGACTAACCAGGAAATCACCACAGGAAATGACCATCCGCTAGATTTTTCCAGCTTGTGCTAAGCACAATGCGAAAAAACCCCGGCAAACTGCTCTGCTAATCTGCCACTTGAATAGACAGTGCTGGAAGTGCCAGCAGCCATCACATGTTCAACCTGTTTCACGCCACATTCCGGCTAGCGTTGGATGGGTTTTAACAATGGGCATTTCCCCGCCTCATCAATGCGAGACTTTGCACAGGAGTTGCGGAACGTGGCGTACTGGTCCATGCTGGGTTTATGGGCAGCTCTACAAACGGCTGCGAAAAGTACCTCAGTTCTTCTCACAAAACCACGGTTTTCAATGAGATAGGAAATAAGGTAATTTCCCAAATAGCTATGCACGAAAGAGAAACCCCGCAACACTTACAGCAAACGTTTGTGTGTTACTGACTGCTTCACAAGGGACCAATATCAAATAGAAATATTTTTATCAGAAGTCACTGCAGCAGTATTTAGAGTCCTTGCCTGATCTCTCTCAACCCTCTACAACAGCATCACAAAAATACAAAACACAGAAAATCAGAGCTTGTCATATGCAAAGTGGGGTTCATGGGTCTATTATCATTTAATAGGAGAAGTCATGTAACATTAATGTGCTGCCTTACATTAAAAAAAAGGTCATTATTTCTCCCCCCGCTAAGTAAACAGAGATATTTCCATCTAATGCAGGGTTCACTGTAGTCCATATTGTGACGCTGGCTCTTGGGGTACTTTCTACATCCTTTGCATGTCAGACTCCGCTTCCTCTTAACGATGTCATTTGCAATACTTTTTTGTTATTCCAGTAGCTCACATTACCTGTCAGGTAGTAGTGGAAAACGGAATGCATTCCTTTTGAAACCCTGCTGCCCTCAAAGACTTTCTCTCTAGCTAGAGGCTACTTCAGTATTGATATGAATCTTAAATCTGACTATGATGTAGAAAAAACATGTTTTATTAGTTAGGCTTGTAGACACAAGCAAAATCTCTTCCAACATTTCATAAGAAGCATTTCTCCCTCATATATAATTCATGAGCTATTTATGCAGCAAGATGCTGAATGACTATTTAATATGACACACGATTGTGGGGTGTTTTGTAGCTGTTTTAAGAACAAAACTCATAAAGGACAAAGGATCTGGTCTCTTTGTCTGGCTTTAAACAAACTACTGATTACACTGTCGATGAGGAAAAAGAGCTTGAAACTGGTATCTATACCAGTAACATTTAATTTTGGAAATATACTAGTCAAAAGGGATTAATTCCTTTTAAAACGATTTTTAATTGTTTCACAACCCGCTCACTTGGGCTGTTTTAGCATTTTCTCTTGTACTGTTTTCTCACTGCCAAGGGCTTTTCCTTTTTGAGTCTGAAACCAAGATCTTCTCTGGTAAGAATACATTTCACGATAAAACACATGACCTTACTGTCATTTTAGGGCAAGGTTAGGCATCCTCCTCTTTGGGAGCAGGGTTGGGGTTTGGCAGCTTTCTCAGATCAGGTGGGAGTTCTGTTTCTCTGCTTTACGGTTTGTGTCCTTTAGGAGCTCTTCTGAGAGTTGAACAGACACTGATTCTAGAATGTGACTTGAAAAATATAAAGTGGTAAATAAATAAAAAGCTTCTCAGTGTTTCTTAATCCAGGCATAAATGTTTAAGCATATGACCCACAGATATGTCTAGCATTTGCCTTCAAATTAGTAATTTTTAAAAGCCAGTAGAGTTTTGTAGTAGGTTTCAGGAGACACGGAGATAACGGTGTAAAAGTTTACCTCCTTGTTTTGCTTGCTATTGCGTATCTGAATGTAAGTAATTAAAATAAGTCCAGAAATAGAAGCAAGTGGCTTTTTTTATTAATAAAAATTACTCTTGTGCTGAAAGATGTTAAGTGACACACACAAAATGGAAGATCCCCAAAACATGACAGAATTTTTTTTCTTTGGGCACGTTTTCTGTGTTATGTAATTTGGCACAGACCAGGTGAGACAAAATTACAGAAAATTAATCTTGATTACATCATCCAGCGAGAAATTCCTCTTCACACAGGGGAGTCATTTTAATGCATTATAATAAGTTCCAATTAACCTTCAAAATGCGATTTAAATAGAAAGTCAGTGTCGCATTAGCTTTGTCCTGATGGAGCTGAAAATAATCCCAGAATAGGCAGAAATGAAGCCGGACCTCTTGCTTTTTCTATTGTTATGAAGAACAATCAGCCTAAGACTTAAGTAGGTTGAGCTTGGTTCCTTCGTTTTCAGACATTTTGGAGGCTGTGACTATGTCTGAAGATCTCACTACAGTGTCTCTTTCTCACAATTAGTTAATGTAAACAGAAAATAGAAAAGGTGGAGGGTTACACAGGAATGAACACTTTAACCTGGATATACTAAACTGTAGTTTTCATATTTAATTTAGTTCACTTAGAGCATACATCTAAAAAAACTTACTGCTGGAGTCAAAATTATTCTAGTTTTGGCAATATAGCTACAGTTGGCATAATTTCCCTCTTCACTTGACATTATTATGCGCGGTGCATATAATGCGTATTATTATGCAATGATGTAACCAAGAAAAATCTTGATTAGAAATCTTACCGATGTGTTTAAAAAAAGAGTAAACTCAAGCCCCCTCCAAGATTTTATGGCAAATACAGTAGTAGGTCTGGCAGACAGGCAGGAAAGCGAAGTGGTGTGTCTTCAGCTGCATTCACGGGAGCGGAATGATCCCAACGGACAAGGGTAACTGACTGTAACATGTCTGCCCTCTTGGAAAACATTCGCAGGGAAAAAGTCCATCTGGCCTAATTTATACACAAGGAAAATTATTTTAGAAGTGTACCAGATTTGGGTTTACCCGCCTTTTTTTTTTTTTTTTTTTTTTTTTTTCAAGCACTCATTATTACCCTGCAGCAGCCGGCATTATTTTTAGCCAACTTTCAGAAATATCTGTCTTTGGCAATGAATGTTCCCTCAAATAATAAAAAAGAAAAAACTTCTTGTGAGGTTTTTATACTGCCTATAAGCAAATTACAATCTATAACCTCTATGGTCTTATGAAAATACAGAAGAAAAATGGTATGTTAGGAGTTAATTTTTTTTTTTTTTTTTGGGTGCTTCTGCTGAAAATGAACCAGCAGGACAGTAACCCCACAAGAAGCATCACAGCAGCTCCAGCAGGGCTTCACAGTTGCGTGGCTGCTGCAAGCATTCAAACTACAAAACGACAAAGAGCATTCACCACGTGCCCTCCCGTCATTCTGGATGCCAGCATACGGCACAAAATTACACGTATTTAAAAAGGGGATGAAAGAGATAAATTATATGCACAGCTTTTATTTTATTACCTAAGGAATATGGGAAACCTCTTAAACAAGAGCAGCTTTAAGTCGTAGTCTGGAGGTATCTTCATATATCTTCCCATACCGTGGATGACGTGGGACTGCCAGAGCTCCGTAAGGTGCTACACCACTGGTCTCAGTGTCGCTGGAGTGTTCTGCTGCTGAGATCTGCTTAACTCAGAGTAATGCTTATAAAGGACTTAAACTTCAGGAAGACTGATGTGAGTTGCTCTGCTGTTGACATGTTATTTATCAGTGAAATGTGGCATTTTTTACCCCTTGTGAGCTGTCAGTGGAAGAGTTTAAGTGCTACTGGATGGAGTATTTCAAGCAAAGGACAGAAGCCTCATGGGCTGAGACTCTATATACAGCAATAACACAGAGACTACACCCTGTAAAGAACCACCTGGATACGATTGCTTTCCCAAGAGAAATCCTCTCCGTTGGTAGTCTCAACGTCTCCTTGAGACTTGGCTCTGAAGACATAGCCCTCACCAGACCTCAGACTTTGGCTCAAATTTTCCTCGCTGGGCAAAAGAAAAATTGGCTCTACTTACTGTACAGGTCTCATCCCACCCTGCATCATTCCTAAAGTACGCAGGAATCTGCTGAGGATGAGCTCAAATACGGTATTTGGTGGGTATTTCTGAAGGCACCATGGTCACCAGGGGATGACCTGAGACTAGTGCTGCTTCTAGGAGCATGTTCAGGCCTGGAGTGCCTTTCAGACTGGGTAAGAGGAGCAGAAAGAAGCAGGCAATTTGTCCACAGCACACATGAAAAGCCAGTTAAGAATGGAGTGTATCTTCCTCACATATGTTTCTGATAGAAATTCACTTCCACAATGATAGCGAAGCCAATCAAGTCTAAACATGATCAACATGAATCTGCAAAGCCGTTGGAAAACATGTTTCAGCAAGCGCTGCCTTTTGGGTGAGGACAACCTGGACTTTCCAAATTTTCCATCATCCAAAAGAATTACACTGGTCAAACTCAGTGGAGGGTATGAAACGGACTTTGCTTTAAGCAGAGCTGCAGCATTTTGACATCATTTGTAACTACAACAGTTGAAAGGTTACCCTAAATCAAAACGTCGAAGTGTGCCAGTTGAGCATATTTTAAATACCAAGTCCAGGAGAGGGAAGGATTGCTTCAGAAATCTTGGAACTAATGAGGGTATATTCAGAAACACAGCTTGTATATTAAATGAATATGAAAGAAAGGAAAAAACAACCAGCACAAAACAGACAGAAAGTACATAAAATACAATTCTAAAGGTTTTTAAATAATACAGTCCACGGAGAGTCATTACACTTGCCTATTCACCTGGTTTAGTGTAAATTAGTAACTGAGACTAAGTATTGGTATTTTCTTAACTGGTTGGTAATGACGAATGCGGATTTCAGCTTGCTTTGCAACATACGGAACACCACTAGAAAAAAATAGAAAATGGGAGACCAACAAGTTCTGAATTTCACTTAATGTAATATAAACCCCAACGTCAACACAGGATAGCCCAAGGATATCTGTACCTAGCGTCATAAATGAGCAGCTTGGAATAAAGCAGGAAATGAAAAACATTTCTTGCCTTCTACTAACCAAGAAAAGATTTTTTGATAGAACAGAAACATAAACTTCTTTGGAGTACTTTAAACAGCGAATCTCCTCTGCTCTGCCTCTACTTAAGCAAGTGAAGAGGCTTCTGAATGGTCTGTGACGTTAAGACTCCCTTCCAAAAAGGGTGACTAGAAAGATGCGTAAGTGACCTTCCTAGACAGTAGGGGATAACGTCGTTCCCTGTGTCTTCACTGCCAGTGTGCTGACTGCATACAATCTGCAAAGAACTGAAGAACTAGAAGAAAAGGCTGTAGAAAAGTACTGTCTATCTGGCAGCTAAGAAGCATTAGTTTTTACTTAGGCTACTCCTTTTCGATGGAAAGCTCCATGCTTGATGCCCCACCACAGCACAGTGCTGTTTGTTACCCCGCTAGACCACAGCGTATACAGTTACGTGTATTGCTTTAATAATCCGGGCACAAGGCAGCAGGGCGGCCACCGCGAATCGATGACTTTTGGACATCTCTGCGAACACAGACCACGTAATCTGTAGCAAGTTAAAATAAAACTCCTTGGGCTTGCCTTCTTGACAGAAGGAGCTCTCCATGAAATCAAATAAAATCCAGTTCTAGTCTCTTCTAATCTCTAGACCCTCCCTCCAGAGTCAATGATTACAGCATTCCTCGAGGACTTCAGAGCTCGTATCTTCCCCCTCCGCTTTTGGAGGGCTCTCTCAGAAAGTGCACCCTGAAAGGCACTTCCCATTAACTGTGGTGGATAAATTTCACAACAGCGAGTACCTCTACACCTGAAACTGCAGTGCGGTGTTGATACAAATGAGCCAGAGCGAGTACCGGAAGCAACCTCGCCGTAAAAACGTAGTTCTGGATG
The DNA here is from genome assembly GCF_000710305.1 of Buceros rhinoceros silvestris. NCBI lineage: Eukaryota > Metazoa > Chordata > Aves > Bucerotiformes > Bucerotidae > Buceros > Buceros rhinoceros. Next base: position 10,472 of record NW_010421501.1, on the reverse strand, counting down.
AGCTAAGTTCATCTGGTTAGCAGGAGATTCAGCCAGACTCAGGTGCCATTTCCCACTCCATCATCCCCTGCCATTACGCTGAGGTTTGTCTCCAACCTGTGCCAGTACCTTGCCTGTCTGTAACCGGTTGCTGTACAGCGTTCAGCTACAGCAGAGTGCATTTTGAAATGGGATGGGAGATATCCTGGGAGATGGTAAAAGTTTTACCTTTCATTCTCAGAGTTCCCAAACTTAGGTAAGTCTGAGTTTGAACTGGGTAGGTCAGAGGATCACTAACCACAGAAAATGGAGGCTTTCACCTCCACTTTTACTCAAAACCTCACACTGAAGTTGCTATTCACATCATGTCCGGCTGTGTTCCTGCCTACAGATGCCTTCCAAAGTTTTGTCTTGCCCATGGATGTCTCGCGTGTTTGAAGCAACAAGGCTTGCAGTAGGAGATTTGAAAATTCTGACTTCCGTGATCTTTCCCTTGAGAGACTGCTGTTTCTGAAGAAGACGACACAGAACACCGCTATATGGACGGATCAGCAGACAAAGGTGGACTGGGGGAGAAGCAGCTACTCAGACAGTGAAATTTATGATAAGTGGATCCACCAGACTCAATGACTGCTGCAAAAAGCCCATCACACAGTGACTGCCACAGCTTTACGTACCAGGTAGAGACAAACACCAAACTGCAAGCATGGAATGCACGCAGATGTCTGCAGATCACGGAGTACTTGCGCATGCAAACGGTTATGTCCTTAAACAGACTGACACAACCAACCATGAATTCCAACTTGGCTCTGTTATTGAAAACAAAATACATTTGTTAAATTGTCACATTATTAAATCTTGGAAACAGCTGTGCTTTATGATGTATAACTCCAACCAGGGAACATCATCAGCAAAGAACTGTGATGGCAATCTAGTAATTCATAGAGTACTTCATAGATACTCTTCCCTCCCCGAAAAGATTAACTTCTTTTAATACACGGGGTTGTGCAGAAAGGCACAGACAAGATCTCAAGGACAGTATTTATGAATACACGAATTGAGGCAGCCCCACTGGCAGGATATCAAGTCTGAAGGACTTGCTGATCGAACATTACACGAATGAAGTATTTGATACACTCACACAGGCTTGGTATCGTGCCCAAAGGAGAGACCAGAGCTTGAGATGTGTCTGAGATTCTGTGAACGGGCCAGGTGGAACAGCAGAAGTTCTGAAAGAACGTCAGATCCCACTCTCCATCAGTAGCAATCCTTAATCGCTTCACGTGGTAAGATTTTAACGTAGCTCCTCCGAGAAGGAAACTAAAGCAGTATGCATTAGAATTGTCTTTATAGACTTTATCAACATCGTTAAGCACTAGATCGAAATGAACCAAAAAGGACCTTCAAAGGAAAAGCCCACTATCTTTTCTAAGCACTCTGCAGTAAATCTTACTCTTGCTTATACCTGTACAAAACCACCGAGCCAAATCCCACCGAGTTACTGATGTTGCACGAGTGTAGTTTGCCATCTCAGAGCCTTGGGATCCTTATAGAGAAGAGTTTTGTGTCAGAGAAAAGTGGGGCAGTGGTCTGGTGAATCTGAAAGAGCTTTATGAGCAAAGAAGGCAGAGGGAGCTGAGTGGGAGAGAAGAAAATTGAGGAAAAGGTTTCTAAATTGGCACCCTAAGGAACACAGCAGAAAGCACATACAGGGGGAGAAGGTTCAAACGTAACCAAACCAAGTTGGAGTTGATACGCAAAGTAGATTTGTGGGGAGTTCCAAAGATGCAGGATTATGTGAAGGACAGCCAAAAAAAGATACAAGTTTAGACAAGGGGACGGGAAGCAATGGAAGTGTCAAGTCAGCTAGGGAAGAGTGGGTTACAGGTTATGTCTTACAAGTCACAGGAATCAAAGTTAAGAAGGTATTAAGGCAGAGGTGGAAGGTGAGGAAAATCGTGTATTACACAAAAATAGATGATAGGAAAATTTGGTACTAATCTGAATACGAAAAGAAAAGGAGAAATGAGAAATGGCTTCAGTTGCCCACCATGCTGATGAGAAGGAACATGATAAATAGTAACAGAATGATGAAGCAGGAGAGACATAGGAGCAAAACATGGAATTCATTTTGATACTGGAAATACTAGTAAAATAGCTACAGTGAAACGTTAGAGAACCAAAGCAAAATTCAGGAGAAAACTCTTTTATTTTGTTGTATAACCGAATTCTTTCACTGTTAAGCACAATCACAAGCATTAGTAGCTGTAACAAGGAAAAAAAAACCAAACCAACACTCCAGCAAAACCAAATGACATCAAGAGGGAGGAGAGCAATGCAGGGAAGAGATGTGTTCAAAACATTTAGTCCCCGCGTTGTCAGACCACCGATGTGACAAATGGCTTGGCTCTTTTAACAGGCAATTCTATTAAGGGTGAAGGCTGGACAAGGAGCAGAAGGCGAGGTTCACAGCAGATCCTTCAGTATTTTTAAAGAAACTGCACTTTCTGAGACCACAAGCACAACTCCGGGTCTGCGGCAGCGCATGATTTTGCCTAACATGCCTTCATTCTTTCTGAACAGCAACATTACAGAGGAGATGAGGGAGAGCGACTATCTGCGGCTCCAGCCTCAGACGGTCGGCTCAGCGCAGTGAGGAACGTGACAAGAGGAGCTCTGCAAACTGGGGAGTTCAGCCTGCGCACTGTGTGGTTTTTTAAGGGGATTCATAATCCTCCTTGTTTGTGACCGATCCTGTCTCAGGCAGCAACTCAGATGACATTTCAATCCCAGACCCCTGAGCTTCAGAGGTTTCCAGCCTTCCATCCAAAAAGATCTGCTGAATGGAATTTTTTCAAGTGCGAGATGATTTAACAGATGGTCTAAATAACCCCTCTCGGGAATACAAAACCAACTCTTACGCTCTGAAAATGCTTTTTTCTTTTTCTTTTTCCCCTCGTACCTGGATGACTCAAATCCATTTTAACATACAGGGCATTTTCCAGGAAGGGTTACAGGGGAGGGAGCGTGTTGCCTTCCACGCTGCGCTTCCACGCTTCTAAATACATTACTGCGTACTGGGGAAGATACAACGGTACGAGATACTGAAATTGCAATTTTCATATTAAAAATAAGCACTACTATGTCTCCATAAAAGAAATCACATCAGGTAGAACAATGTTGCTAGTGACTGTTGTTCAACTGGAATAAAACACTGCATTTCTGAACAGGCAGAAGAATAGCAGCTTGATACATTTCTTTGAACGTTACATTGGGAAGGTTTTCATCTACAAGTAGCATATGCGTGCAATAATATTGAGCTAGATAATTTTACCAGACATTTCAAGAAAACTGTTCAGTCATAGCTGTGCTCTGAGGGGATACTGATGGAGGGAGAAAGAGTAAGGCGTGCATACAAACACAGACCTTCCCTGCCTGTGAGCCCACTTCGGCCAGAGGACACAAGATCTCTATTTAAATGCTGATTCCAGACAGAAGAAAAGAAAGATTTAACAGAATTATCAGGGAGTTACTGAAATAAAAGAGAAGCTTCATTTAAACAATTTAAAGCTGGGACACAATGCCATTATCCCAATGGCTCCTATGGATTATTATGTTTGCTCTTTCCGCCTGTCACAATGATGAGCAATAACGATGGCACAATGCGAGGTATTCACCAGTTAGCCAATTCGCTCAGTCTAGGCAGGGGATCAAAGATGTCTCTATACTCTTCTGTTCCGTAACACCGGCCCTTTTTGGTTCCAAATGTAACCAAGAGAAACCCTAGAACTGGTGTGAACTGCGCATATCTCACCTGTCGTATCCCAGAGCCGCAGAGCCAGCTACAGGAACGCAACGGCCACAATTTTCAACCCCAGGCTTTCCAGGGCAGCTGGCACTGCGCAGAGGGAGAACAGAGATCCACCACTCCAGTTCCCTCCCTCTCACACCTCCAGCAGGCCAAGGACCATCTCTGGTGTGGCAGTGCCATTCTTTGCTTACGTGAAAGAACAACTGGGGAAAACCCCCCAAGTTTTGTGGCCATCTGGAGCTGAACATGGGAAGGAGCTTTGTCAGTGTCCTCATGGGATCCGCGGGTGTAACAGAACAGATGCCCGATCTTTGCCCATTTCCTATCAACACAATTCCCTGTGGTGTCCCCATCATAACTTTGCTCGTCAGTGGATGGTCGACAGTCGCTGTTGGCTGCCTGGCAGACTGCATTTCTTTCTGCAGATGGGTGAATAACCGTTCATAACTCTGACTAGAGTCTTTCTTTTGTGAGAGATATGCAACTGCATTTGTCTGGGGCAGCTGCTCAGTGTTTGCGTGCCAGTCTGAGTGGCCGAGTATGTCACAGTGGACAAATGACGTCATTTCTGGAGCAGGCTTCACAGGGACTCTGCCACCGCTTAACGCTATGCATGCTGATGAAATTGCTTTCCCAAGATTTGTTCCCTCTCTCGGAACAATATGAACCTGCAATACATGAATTCAGTTTCTTTTTTTTTCCTACGAGTCTGTCAGACTTTGCCTATTATCTGAGCGCTCCACACTCTGCCAGGGTATTCTCTGGAAAATTTACTCTGAACATTGCAGTCTGTACTGGCAGTGCAAAGATAGGTATTTTGACAGGCATACTGCCAGGATAGAAATTCATTCTCATCCAAAGGCAGCCCAGAAATCCCACTCCTAATCCATATTTCTTCCCCAAAGACCCATATCTTCCATCTTTCCTACTGTAAAACAAACAAACAAACAAACAAAACCAAACCAAGCAAAAAACCACACAAAACCCAGCAAACCATTCCAATCCATTTTGACTCAAAGCTGATGCCAAATAATACTAACCTCCTCCTCTGGAATTTTCTGACATACCCTACCCTGCTGCGCTTGTGTCTGTTTAGACCATAAATGCCGCACAGCAAAGGCCGTACTGCACCTTGTCCATCAAAGATATCGCTAATGTTCCAATCACAAATAATGAACCTAATCCATCAGCTATGTGCACTACTGTAACATGCTCACACACACTCGAATTTTAAAAGTGCTCTGGGCCAGAGGTGATGGGGAGGTATTAACCTTACTTCTCGATACAGTCATGTGCTGATGCCTGTATTAATATTGTTTTGTCTCCCAGGAGTTGTTATTTGTCATAGCACTATTTCAGCTTTCTTTTTGCTCTTTCTCAGCGCTTTGGTTAACGTTGCTAGTGTGAGAGTAGCAAACTAAAACATCTAGGATAACTCTTTGAAACACCTTTTTTTTTAAATGTACTCAGAGACAAGATCGCAAATGAAGAAAAGGTGTGTCAAAAATGAGCATAAACCACAATACCGCTATTGAAAGAGGTGCAACACCTGAACAGGCTGGACAATTGGGCGGAAGAAACCTAACAAAGTTCGACAAGGGCAAGCACAGAGCCCTGCACCTGGGGAGGACCACGCACCAGTACTGATGCGGGGCTGACCTGCTGGAAAGCAGCTCTGCAGAGAAGGACCTGGGAGTCCTGGTGAATGACAAGTTAACCATGAGCCGGCGATGTGCTCTTGTGGCCAAGGAGACCTGGGGTGCATTAAGAAGAGTGCGACTAGCAGTCAAGGGAGGTTCTCCTCCACCTCTACTCTGCCCTAGTGAGACCACATCGGCAGGCCTGTGTCCAGTTCTAAGCTCCCCAGTTCAAGAGAGACAAGGAACTGCTGGAGAGAATCCAGCAAAGAGCTACAAAGATGAGGAGGGGCTGGAGCATGTCTCTCAGGAGGAAAGGCTGAGAGACCTGGGTCTGTTTAGCCTGGAGAAGAGAAGACTGAGAGGGGATCTCATCCACACTTGTCAATATCTAAAGGGTGGCTGTCAAGAGGATGGAGCAGACTCTTTTCAGTGGTGCCCAGCAATAGGACAAGGGGCAATGGGCACAAACTGGACGACAGGAAGTTTCACCTGAGCATGGGGAAAACTTCTTTACTGTGAGGGTGCCAGAGCCCTGGCCCAGGCTGCCCAGCGAGGTTGTGGAGTCTCCTGCTCCGGCGAGATTCAAAACCCACCTGGGTGTGATCCTGTGCAACCTGCTCTGGGTGAACCTGCTTTAGCAGGGGAATGGGACTGTAAAGGATCTCCAGAGGTCCCTTCCATGCCCCACCAGTCCGTGAAGCAGTAAAAAGGAGGCGATACCAAATATGCAGGAGGATGGTTTGTTCCAAACTACTGTTTTAGAGTCAGAGGACAGATACTTAGTTTTCTGAACACCCTCGTAGAATTATGTCCACAGCTGCTCTTTACTGATCATACTGTGTGAAACTGTTTCTCTTGCTTGGAGCAACAGGCGAACAAAAGGTGACAAGGATGAGCTTGTTTATACAGTAATTTACGTGCTGTTTGTAGGCAATTTCCACCCTTGGTCTATCTGGCAAATATACATAGATGTGTGTGTCTATTTGCATAATTTAAAATATTATCATTCTCTTGAGAGGGTAGCATGTACAAATGTGTGTGCGCATGTGTGTGCGTGGACTAGAGCTGCAGAAAAGCCGTGACCCTCATACACACACTGTGTGAGCTGTCCTTATACACGACAAACAGTGAGTCAAGCATCGTACTGATGTTATTAAAACTGAAAACAAATTGCAAGACTGGCACAACTGACATTTCTTTTTATGAATAATTGTAGTGAAACAGAAAAATAGGCAGATGACTTAATTTTTCACAGGGAACAAAGTTCAGAAGGCTGTTCAACTTAATGACAGCCCTATCCGAATAACAAAGCTGCATTAAAAGGAATCCCAGCAAGTTTCATTCTGCATGTTATTGTGACATGCCTCCCTCCTCCCTGCCCCAAAGTCAGTGAAAATTCATATTTATTTAAGACTATGTCAATGTGCACTACTGACGTTTTAAATTTACACTGATGAACACACTGAAAATTATCCTCAGTCTCTAAAACTTCGGCATGAAGCAAATGTTTTGGCCGTGTTACAACAAATTCTAAAAAGAAGCTCCATGATGCAAACGTTGCCAGATCCATAAGCACAGCACGCTCCTGTGGGACAAGCTGTCTTGGGAGATAGAGCAGGGAAAGGTAGAGAAACACTACTGTGCTCAACACTCCTCCCTTCCAAGGGAAAGCAGTCGTGTAAGAGAGTTTCATTTACTCTTAAGACCCAGATGACATAAGATTTACTGGAAACTTAGTTCATTTGGGATTTTTGTGGGATCTGCTGATATGCATTATTGTTACTTTGCTTTTACATCAACTGCACACCATTAATTTTCAGCTCTGCCTCGCTCTTTCTGAGCCTCATAAAAGCTTTTTCTGTTTTCCCATCCAAGAAAGCATCCTTCTTCAGCTGGCTGCTTGAGCGCACGGACAAGTATACACAAGCTTAAGTTCCACTGAAAATAGGCCTACGCTTAAGTGTGATTCTATTGCCTTAAGAAGATACTTTAGATTCTAGTATATGATTTGGCATATACGACATGTAAAATAGAGCTGTGATGCTTCAGAAAGCATTTCGGTGAGCTTCCAGGACTTAGCTGCCAGCTGCCGAGCTAGCTACACCTCTGGGCCTCATCTACTCATCCATCCATCCATCCATCCATCCATCCCCAAAGTGTCTGAATGACTGATAACAAAACCAGGTGATTCATCTCTGGTATGTTCTCTGTTCCCTTTGTCCAGGGGGAGACGTGGTATTTTACTATTAAGGTGCTAATATTTCAGACTAAGAGAAACTTACGGTATAAAGAGGGCAGTTTTTATCTTCTTCCTAATTTTTAAAAGACAGAGTGGGCCAGAAATGAAAGTTTTCATTGGTAGCTGCTCTCTAAGTGAGCAGGTACCCACCCACCCTCACCCTCTCAAGTGCCAAATACCACCTAACGGCCAGTGAAGAATGACGTCAGCTTTACAGTCAGAAGATGCTCTCCCTTTTGGTCTTTTTAGATAAATCTGTGTTCTGTAAGATTGCATTTCATTCCCATTTCCTAAACAAGTGTTATTCAAGGTGTCGGCCTTGAACTTAACAGCACAAACATAAGGTCTCACCTCAGAGACCTATAGGGAGGATGAGACAACTCCCAACAACAACAGAAGAAGGGAGAAGTACACTAGAACGTTGAAAAATGCAGACAGCGCTTCCACCGAACAACTTCATTCAAGTGATACAAACAAAATGAGGAATTAACAAAAAAACCTGAACATTTCTCTTTAACACGGAAGTGCCTTCTAGCTGCATTGTTGTTGTATCAGAGTGCTATAGAGAAAGGTACGGCCAGTCGCATAGGCTGGGTACCCAACTCACACAGCGAATGAAGCACGTAGACCAAAAATTCACAGACATTTCTCCATGACACCTGCCAGAAGGGATCACCAAACAAGTGGACTTGAAGGAAACACAAAATAAATTCTGATAAATTACATGGATTACACAAGAATTGGCAGAAAAGTAAATAATTAAGAGGACAGGGTTATTTGGCAAACCAGGCTCATCCAAACAAGTGGCACCTGAATGGAAGCAGATAGAGAGTTTGGAATTATCAAACCAGACCTGGAGGATGGAGAGCTATCTAATGGAAAACAAATGATCTGAAAGAACGTAGAATCATAGAACAGAATAGTCTGGATCGGAAGGGACCTCTAAAGACCATCTAGTCCAACCTCCCTGCAATGAGAAGGGATACACAGAAGTCACGGAGGACAAATCTCTGAGCGTGACATCTTAGCGATATGGATTTAGCAACATGGGACGGGTGCAGAGGGAAACACAGCCGGTTTTTAGCTGTGGATACCGCTACCATTTATGCTTTGGTGAGGGTCAAATGAAGATGTTTTCACAGTTCTTATGTTCACATTCTATAAAGGATGCTGGACAGTTTCTCACAGAAACAGTGAGACCAGTCACAAAAAAATTATCCAGGAGATAAATAAAACTCTATCAAGTGAAGGCTTTAAAGAGCTCAATCTGTTCAGCTTATCTGAGAACGAGAGGCAACTCGATTACAGGAATAAAGCACCGGGTACAAAAGAGCTCTTTGATTTAGTGGACACAGTAAAATGTCTGTAATATACTGAAAGCAAAGCCAAGTACTAGAGGGTAACAAACCACCAGCTCTCCACTGAATATATGTATCGCAATGCAGTTTTAGTCATACAATCACACTTCGTTTTCTTCCACAGGAATCTTCCTTTGTCGTGCAGAATAGTTGGCAGACTGTTTTATTCTCATTGTTTCATTTGTGGCCCTGCGAGTCACTCCTTGTGCCATTTAAATGTAGCACCAACCACAGCACTGTCTCTTTCTTTGACTTTTATTTGGCTGTTGCCTTAACAGCATACAAGTGTAATTCAGTGAACTGAAAGAGCTACGGCAAGATAAAAGCCCTCATTACACCCGCATGTTATACAACAACACTCCACCTGGACAGCGGGGGATTCAAACACTACCTAAAATTCCTGCTTAAGGTGTTCATAAAATTCTAGTTCAATAAGCTCCGTCCCTGCAATAGGGCTCGAAGCACTGGTGAGCCTTTTCAATAGGTTTCTTCCCACCACAGACTGCTCCTGTGGAGACACGGCAGGTCCCCACCACGCATTAGGAGGCAAATGGCTTCTGCAGGTTCTCAGTAAACACCTGCAGCGCAGCTCCTTTTTTTCACATAAAGCTATTCCACAGGAGAAGCTTCAAGGTCGAATGCTTTTTCAAGCAGTCTCTGATCAGGTCACTGCTTGTGAGTCACCGAGGGGGGAATATCTCCTTTCTGCTCACAGGAGGCACATCTCCTCTATGAGATTTACAGACTGGTTATCCATCACCTGAAACAGGAGTTTTTTTCTTTGCCGTGAACTGCTGCCAAGACGAGTTCCCCTGCCTGGAACACCACCTGTCCTAAACCGTTATGGAAAGATTTGGGTTTCCTGACCAACGCCTCTTGCCACAGATGTTTCCAACGAAGCCTTGAAGGCTTACCAATGGGGGCCTAAAAGAAGCCTTCAGCCCCTAACAGGGCCATCCACTGAGAGAAACTGGAGCACACAGTCTAATATCTACAGATTTTGCTGGCCGGGTCTCCCCCAGCCTGTCCTAGTCCCAGTCCCATCTCAACCTGACTCCTCATACCAGTCCCAGCTAGCTGTCTCCCACCGTGCCCCTTGACTCCAGGGCTACGTCTCCATGACGGGCTGCACATCAAACCCCACCTTGATCCTCATGGCAGCCCCACACACCTTCAGGTTTTTTCAAGTTTCCCTATGTGACCGGAAGGTCACATGTCTTTCTTTCTACCAGGCTGCCACTTCTCCTAATAACTTGGGCAACTCCTAATAGAGGGAGGAAAGCTGGAAGATAAGACAGTCCACCCCATCCCTCCCCCAATTTCTGAACACTGCAGCACCAGCAGTAATAATCTTTATAGACGCTACTTTCAAAATGCAAGATGTATCTAGAAAATATAGAAAATATATACTTTATAATATATATTTTATTTATTTATAGAAAATA
>NW_010421500.1:37735-39036 GCF_000710305.1 Buceros rhinoceros silvestris | reverse complement strand
GGGGTGCTTCATCTGGACGAGTGACTTTTTCATCTGGTGGCATCCCAAAACCCTCTCCAGCAGGCCAGTCATTGATGGCTTCCATAATGCCTGGGCAATCTTTTCCCATGCTGAATATCACTTACCATACCAGTAGGGAAACAGTCTCAAATTTAACAAGTCCTGTAAGAAAGCAGGTGAGCAACATGTTCATTCCAACATGGATCCCTTAATTTCCTTTTTCAAGACAAAAGGGCTTGGAGTATCAGCAATATCCTAAAAGCACAACACCAGGAAGAGGAGTGACAAGTAATCCCCATCCCATCGGATGGGAATTATCCATTGCTGGAGTTCAGTATTTCTGCATTCGGAAAACAGCATCACACTGTGAGGCCCAACAGGGAAAAGAGATGGATGGTTCAAATCAAAGGAGCAACACGGGACAAGGGCCTGGACTCATCCCCTGTAAGGTAGGCACTTTCAAAAGGTGCTGCAATGAGAAGGCTAGTGTGGCTACATGCCTGCTGCTGGCAGTGGAGGCTCTTTGGAAGTCACCTGCATCTCCAGAGCAGGTAATTAAACCATCTACAACCTCCCTTGCTCTTTGAAGGTGCCTACTGAATATTATGGACCAGCAAGTGTGGGCGTGACCCCCCGGCTGGTCCGGGAAGAAGCCCAGTTAAGCCTGTTGTCAGATCTCCAGAGCAGGTAATTAAACCATCTACAACCTCCCTTGCTCTTTGAAGGTGCCTACTGAATATTATGGACCAGCAAGTGTGGGCGTACCGCCCCGGCTGGTCGGGGAAGAAGCCCAGTTAAGCCTGTTGTCAGTCAACAGCAGGAGGCGTGTTGTTTAGGAGGAGACAGAGAGGTTGTGTCAATGGGTGATGGGAGAGCTGGGTCATCTCTGGCAGGACAGTGAACTTGAAACCAGTCCAAGAAAAGCACGTAATCATAACACTCCACAGAAAACTGTAAGTCTATGCGATAAGACAGAAACTACGCAGTTGCAATTTGCAGTAAGCAGGTGCCGCAGCAGTTTGCTGCAGTTGTATTTCAATAAAGGCTTTGTGTGCACAGAAGCTGTTGTCGCATTGTCCTCCCCGACTATTCGCAACGTGTGGTGACCCACCACAAGCAAGGAAGCCTGCGGGGACTCTGCACCTAATCTAGGCTCTTACATCAATTGTTTCAAGTGGAGACGAATCCAGGTGTCCCATCCTGCTGCTGGAAGGGTAGATGCTGGCTGCTGCATGAGGGAAAGAAATACGGCTGCTGAGGGAAAGGAGAAGAATGTAACTGTGACTGGAGCAGAACAAAGG
>NW_010421500.1:2405-37569 GCF_000710305.1 Buceros rhinoceros silvestris | reverse complement strand
CCTGCTGAAAGCTGAAGCCTTGTGGGATCACAGTAGATAGAAGGAGAGAGATGAGCCAGGAATCCAGTTAAGAAACAAAAGATGTATTTTGGTTCCTTTTTCACTTTAAAAAAGTTAGCATCCTCCTATGAAGTTCAAAAAGTAATTAGTCCTTGATGAAAGATCTCTGACGCGTCAAGATGGAAGCAAACACCAGGGCCCAGACAGGTTCAAGAATCTTATTTAGATAGCAGAAACCGAAACTTTTTAGCCTGGTACAAACTCACATGGGTCATCATCTCCTTTACTCTTGCTATAACAAAACAGGGAAAACAGCACGATGCAAAGGAGATCAGCTCACCCAGCAATTTTGATAAATGCAAAACCACAACCATGAGGGCCTTTAGGTCCCGGTATTAGTGGCAGGAGTGCGCCAAATCACCCACTTCTACAAATTACAGTTTCCTCATGCAGGTGCAAGAAGGTGATGCATGTCTGAGCACACAAACCCACTGCAAACAGGTTTCTCTGCAAAAACATGGAGTTGTTAATAAAAATTAAAAAAAAAAAAAAGAAAAGAAATTTAACTTTATGTGGTGGCCAGACTCCTACTTTCACCCAGCTTTGGGCTCTGCAGACATCAGGGTCTTCAGAGAGATAACTGATGTTTCAGTGCTTGGTGCTCCAAGTGATTTACACCAGTGTATTTTTGAGTCAGCAGTTGCTTGGAAATACCATGGTTATTTGGCATGGAGATGTGGCCCCTGCCAGTTTTAACAGCCAGTAGCACACGAAGCATATTCATAGCCATCTCCTCAACCAAGCTAGCGAGAGCTAAATTTGAAAGATTCGCAGTTGAGGGAGAGACACAGGAGGACTGTGCTATCAGCTAATCACAGCAGCTTTTCTTAGAAAGGTCCTCTGGAAACTTGCTAGCGGTCAGATAAGCAAGAAGCAAGTGATGGTCATTGTGGAGGCCCACAATAAGGACAATCTTCTGGTAAGCTGAGAGACAAAACTGATTCAGGCTCCTGAGAAATGGATACACTCAAGAGAAGCAAAAGGTCAGAAAAAAATCTGATGCCCCAAGACAGATGTGGAGCATCTCAACAGAGTGCAGCTCTGCAGGGAGCATGGGTACAGCACCTGCACACACCCAAAATGAGCCCATCAGAACAAAACACTGTTTGCCATGTTATTTACTTCAGAACGGTTCCAACAGGAGTGAGGTGATACCCCCACTCCATTCATATGAAGACCAGAATATATGAATGGAGTGGGGGTATCACCTCACTCCTGTTCCCTCTTGGTGTAACACAGCATGTTTTCACTTTTAGGGATTAAGAGATGCAGATAACATTCTTGGATTTACTACAGAAGCCCTTTTTTTAGCAATTCCCATGATAATATTCTGCTAACAGCATGGGAACCAAAGGTCTGAGATCTTACTCTTTGTCTTCAGCTTCCTGAGGAAATGTAGACAAGTCACTTACCCTTTGTCCCCATTTCTAATCTTCAACACAAATTTACTGGCCACTCCCCCACCAAGTTTGCAATCTCCTATGCATTGTTTCCAAGAAATTCTTTCAACATGGAAGCAGTGCAAGAAGAAAGCTCTACAGCATGAAAGATCATTACTGGCAATCGTGTTCCCATCCCTGGGAGAAGCACCAGGACTGAATGAAACCTGAAGTCAGGAGGAAGACTTTACCCTGGGAGGTATTTTGGGATGTTTAGAGAACAGGTCACCAGGAAACTGCAATTCAGTTCTATCTGGTTTCTCCACCCGATCTCTGTCCTGCTATTCCAAATGCACTTTAAATGTGGACAAAAGGAATGTGCAGATCCGGATTTGGAACCCAAATAAGGCCAAGTCAGCAAATGGGCAGAAAAAAGAATATTTAAAAAGCATCATTTATATTTAAGCATCATTTTGCATCACCTACCACTTTTACACCACACAGGGAAAAAACCCAAAATTAGATGTCTCAGCTAATTCACTAAAAGGTCTTGGTTTCCTTCCAGATTATTTATTTGATTAATGCAAATGTGTCCTTTAGTGGTATTTTTCACTGCATTTTTTCCTCTCCATTAAGTACTGAAGTCAGGCTACAACAAATCCAATACAGGTTTCTACTGGTGGCCACCCTGTACTGAACTGGATTGAGAAGAGCAAGGACACTGTGTACCCTCACGCTAGGAATTAGGGGCGGTGATTTCTTCTTTCAGCTGACCACATACAAGTTAAATTATATTTCCCTAAGCCAATAGGAACTTAGTGTTAACAGATAGAAGTTGCAGTAATTGGTACAAGTCAGGAGCCCCGTTGCCATTTGTGACTAACAGGATTTCTAAATCTTTAGAAAAAATGCTGAGTGGCCCTTAATGGGAAAATGGGAATTCTTTGCAGATGGCCTGAAGTTCTGAAAGCTTGTTGAAATACAGTGAGCCATCCCAAACTCCGAGCCACATAAAGACATGAAGCAAAAATAATCCGCACACAGTGGCTTCCCTTTCCCAAACAGGATGGCAGGGATGAGGGACAGGCTCACCCGAGCAAGCAGGTAAACTTAGAGCTTCACTGCTACAGCCAGTAACTCAGGCAAGTGGACAGCACTGGTCCAGATGGGGTGGGGGGAAGAAAAACCAAATAATCTTTTCAAACAGTGGTTCCCCTGTCCCACCCTGACGCCCTACACAAAGGGTAGTGGGAATAGAAGGAAAGCCAGCAGAACCCTGTCCAGAGCTTCATCCCACAGATCCTCTGGAGAGAGTAGCATCCCCTCAAACGGGCAAGTTACTTAGAAAACAAATTGATAGTCTGTGTGCTTGGAAGAAACCAAAATAGACGTATCTCGCTCTTGCTCTTCAAAGACTAGAGCTATCATTTAACATTTTAATTAAAAGCCTCCTCAAAACTACTGATTTGATTTTATTTGGCTTTGGTTGTTCTGTATGAAGTTTGACAACATGGGCACTTCGCTGGGCTGCATGTCTGGCACATGTAATTAAAGTCAACAGGAGTTATGAAGTCTTTAAATCTGAGCCAGGGTGGCTAAAGCCAGTAGCCCAAAATTAGAAGGAACATTTGAAAATCCATGTCATGTCATGTTCTCCATGTGTTTGTGCTACAGCATCACCTAGGGGCTGCAACTGAGATTAATGTCCTGGACATTATAGGGGTACATAGAGACTCAGATGCTTCCAAATGTCCAGATGCACAGCAGTCATTGTCACAGAGACTACACTCAGCCAGGCCCTAAGCATTTTGATGAGAAAGTTCATCTGGTAGATTTATACGTCTCTGTGTGTGTGTGTGTATATATATATATATATGCATTTTTTAAGCAAGAACCACAGAAATACTGAACTGGAGGGCACAGCAGTTGTAGAACATACTTTGGATCACAGCCATAGGAATGCTACTGCTGTAAATTCCCCTACTCTAAAAAACATTAACTAAGCCATCCAGCTATTTCACGATCATCTGCAAACTGAGATCCATGAAAACTATGAAAATTAAACCCATGTGTAATGCTTAGTATAGTCTAGCACTTAGATTGTGGCTGATTATAGGAATTCAATGTTTACAATTTACATTCTTTCCCAGACTGCCTTCTTTTTCTGAATTCAAGGAAAAACTCCCTTGGCCTTACCATACTGTAATTTGGACTGTTGAGAGCAGGACTCGTCCTTTGTCACAGAAGCCAAGCCCAAGCATGAGAGACCAATTCAGGTATTTTACTGAGAGATGATGGAAACAGAAGATAATATAGTCTAATTAAAGACAGAGGAAGGAGCTAGAAAGGAAAATTGATGCCCAAAATTTCCAGTCCTTTGAGTTAACCATGAGTTGGATTCATCTTTAGAGTATGAGGGGACTTGATAAATTTTGCTGAGTGGCTGTCCAGAGTGAACAGAGAGGTGAAAAACACACAACAGAAGACTTGTGCAGGATCTCCTCTTCATAATGTTCTGCTTATGTATAGCAAGCTGTGCACTGCCAAAGGCAACAGCAGATCCAGAATCCTCCAGAACAGAAAAAACAAGTACTTCTTCCAGACACAAACTGGGCTTCTAGAGCCAAGCTGGGAGTTTATGCACAGAACTCTCACATACAGGCAGGTTCCTGGCCTGATTGGTACCATGTAAAATGTGAGGAAGCCTTGAAAGGCTGCAGTCTATCTTCACAATTTCAATGGTAAGCCCTCCTGGACCCAGATGTGCCAAGTGTGAAAGGTGTATCACTAACTCCAAAAAGAGCTGGGAGCAGGCAGAGCTTGGATATCAGATGGCTTCAGAGGGGGCTGGAACACGTGGAACCAGCACAGGAGGAGGCACCTGAGGCACTCTTGCAGCCACGGGCACAGCACTAACAGATGAGTGAGCAATCGTACAGATAACAGACCGTGCATTTTGCTGGGCACAAAGTAGCGGTCTGGTTGTCCTTGTGCTTTCAGCCCAGTGTGTGAAGAGCTTGTGGCTCTCTAGTCCCACGTCCTTTGAACAACAAAGCATGTTCTCAATTCCTGACCAGCCATCCAAAAAGCAGAGTGAGGGATATTGGGGGCAGGAGTGTTTGTCCAATTAGGGAACTACCTTGATCTGTTGAAGTAGAACCAGTCCCTGCAAGTGCTCCAGAGAACAGAATGGCAACAGGTAGGTAAGTGGGCAGAGCAGACCTGGAGGAAGAGGGATACAGAGCACTGCAGGAGGTATTTGAGCATTCGAGGGTTAAACCCCAGCCCCTAATGGTGTAGTCCTTACAGGGCTTCAGTATGGTCAGATGGAGAAATACCAGTGGGAAAACAGCACCACATCCGTAGTGCCTAGGCCTATGAGTGTGTTAGCAGGCTGTAGCTGAATGTGAGGGCGCAGACATCAAAGTAGGCATGGACACCAATACCTGTGTCAGTCAGCACCATGACAGCTTTTGGCTCTAGCTTCCGGTTTGTGCCAAACCACATTACCAAAATAGCATGCAAGTCGTGCCACAGGACAACTGGGCAGAAATGAAGCCATCTGCCTCATCTGACCCTACTCTGACACTGCTGATTACAGCTCCACGTGCCAACAGCAACTACCAGACACAAAACAGTGATCCTTTAAATGCAGCAGAGCCCGATGCTTACAAAGGAGCACATTTTAAGTGTTGCTTCTTAAAGGAAGTTTCTTCCAATGCTTCAGCTTTTCCCAGTATTTCTAATGCTTTAATTGATCAGAATGAAGCCACAAAAAAGCCTTCTCCAATGCAGGAAGCAGTGTTCTGTGAGAGAGGTGGTATTTTCCCACCCTTCAGAAAAGATCTACAAACTCCACACTTGCCTCAGCTGTTCTTCCCAGAGGATGAACAAGCTTAAGTCCTGGCTATTCCGAATTTTATTACAGCCCCAGAATTTATGGGCTGTCTATAAATTAGTATTCAAAAAGATAAGTCATGTTAAAAAAATAAGTCATGTATAAAACCAACTGAAACTGGTGTTGTGTAAACTATTGCAGCGGTAGAAGCCAAAGCAAAGTGTTTCTTGATACTCAATGACACCTTCATACTGGCAGAAATTTACTTGCTGATAGCCTGTTCTACAGTTCTACAGCAAGTCTCATTTCTTCTTTAAAGGTCTGACATGAGACTATCTTGCAACTCAGCTCTCCCACCCCACTAGTAAAATAAATTTTAAAAAAAGAATAATTAAGGCAAGACTTATCCTGTATAATAGAGAAACTCCAGGAGGCACATTATAACCGTTCATATTATCAGATCTGCTGCTCTGAAATAATAAATTACAGCAAAACCTTAGCATGCACCGTAGGCTGCTCAGGAACCACTGTGTTTGTCAGCATGCAGTTACCGAGAATAAAATGTAACAGCTTCTAAAGGCAGTATGTAATTACTTCCTATGCCTTGCAGGTACAGACAAAGACACATACTGGTGACATGGATTGATTTACTGAGTTATTGCAAAATGCAATACTTTGCAATCAATACAGAGCAATTCTATTCAAAAGCTATTAAATACATGGTAACGTCTGTGTCCTCTTGTGATAACAAAGTAAAAAATATTTAAGTTTTAACAGCTATACATCAAATGATGATCTTCACGGAAGAGTAACAAAAGCACTGGTTGAAATCACACTCCAAATATTTAATTAGATGTGGTGTATGACCTATGAAGCAACTTCAGTACTGGAAGCCAGTGCTCAAGGCTAGCTCTGCTTCGCTGTATACTTGCATTTTAAAACTTCCTGGTTTTATTTAATCCACTGCTTAGAAGTTCTTGCCACTACCGTCTGCTTACACCATGCTGCCCCAAATTAGCCTCCCTTCAATGACTGACATCCCTGATGGACAGCCTCTGGGGGGCCAATTCAGATCTCTCCATAGCAGCAGGGGAGATCACTAGAGGACAGAGATAGAAAAGAACATCAGAAGCAGAAAAGTAGGAATGAGACAGAAAAGTGACAGAACAAGTAGTTAAAAACAGGATAGTACATCTGTGACTGTTACAACACACTGTTCAAGCAGCATAACTCATACACAGACGCTTGTTTCTAAACAGCTCCATGATTTGCCATTGTAGGTGTTACACATACAAAGAATTCAGCAATAGCGCAGGAATTGATAAAATTGAGATCACCAATTTGACAGCAGTGATCAAAAGCACCTTCCCAATGCCTGCCAGTGCTAAGCTTACATCCAAAATGACTGGACTGAAAATAGAGCCCTCGGTCAGTGGAAATTTGTGAGAACACGTGTAAATTACAGCCAGAACTGCTGACACAGGACACAAAGTGCCATTTTCCAAGCAGCACTTGAATGGATTACCTAAGTTTCCCCCCTCCCTAGCCATTCCTCTTTTACAGCAGTAAAAAACAAACCAAACAAAAACCCCACAACCAACCAAACAAACAAAAATTAGAGCAAAAAGAATTAATTGGAAATATTTTTAAAGGTGTTGTCAAACAACATTTCTCCAAGGCCAAGCTGCTGTAATAGTATACAGGTCAGCTTCCAACAAGACAACACTTCCTATTTGCCTTTCCAATATTTTTAGGGTGCAGTTCAGCTGTGTGAGCACCAGGTCTGCATTTACAAAATGTGTGTTTGTCCCCACAGGCAAGTAGATGCTGTGCTTCAGCATCTGCTTACACATGTACGTTTTGTACACGTAGCTGGTGTATATACACACCTTGCAAGCAGAAAACAGGCTCTCACCTTTGAAAACCACAGTACTTAAAATATCTAAACCATTAGACTTCCAATCTCTTGCTTTGGTATTGCATCAATATAAAACACACAATGCCATTCTTCAGTCTTACACAGACTGAGTTATTAATCAAGAAAATAAAGTAACAGGTCTCCATATCCAGAGAAATCTACAAATACATTCATCAACATGTAGTACATTACCAAGAAGGAGGCAAAACAGAATTGTGATAGCATGAATGAAATCCAAGTTATTGTAGGAAAGCCTGAAAAACTTCATAACATTTTTTCCTCATGTAATATTAAATGTCACTATAGCAATGATGATAAAGCAACTTCTACTATGTTACTTCCCAAGTTGTGCATTTCATGTCTGATTGAAAAGGGGGGTGGGAAACAGAAGGCCTCTGAGGAGTTCAGCAGCAACACTGAAGTGCATTGAAAACATTGATAACCCGTGGCACATAGAAATTAATAGATTATACAGGATACTTTCTTTTATTTACAGTATCATAACTTGTATGCTGCACTTTTTCTTTGAATAATGTTACTGTGATTTGCCACAGTCTGAGTATTTAGTAAAAAAAAAAGGAAATCCCATTTCCTTATGAAGACTAAGTGACTAATGGGTATTACTTATGCTTGCTTAAGCTATCTACCCCTCTGAACCCCATGAATCCCAAAATCTAATTGGCACAAAATTGTTTTGATAACTTTATACAGGCACCGATTGCTCTTGATTGCTTATCTCTTGACTTAATCATTATGTTCACTGCTGGAGAATTACTCACTTTGCTTAGATGTCAGAATAAATATATTTAAAAAAACAACAATAACAAAAATATACCAAAAAAACCCTGCAAAAAAGAGTGACTTTGCTGCTGTGTATCTGACTGCATGATAGGAAATACCAAAGCAATGGGGTTTATCACAGTAATATCATGCTGCTTCTCAGACACCAAAAACTACAGCAAGCCTTCACAAATAGTTATTTTTATGGAAATAGTAAGCAACTCAACTTCAGAAAAAAACTGCTTAATCACCAGGCTTAATAGGAGCCTTCAAAGCAGTTTCTGATACCAGTCTGAAGACACCGGGATTTTTAATTCCAGCTGAAGCAAAGGCAGATTAGAGGGAAGTGGAAAGGAACATTTTACACCATATGACACAGCTGGAAAAAAGACATTTTTGCATTTGAAGATGCAAAACACACTGCAGTAAAGGAGCCTTTGAGGGCCAAAGAAATCAAATGAGTTACAACCAAGCAGAAGGACAATGCAGAACAAAAGAACGATGTTTGAAGGTCAATTTCAAATCCTTTACAAGAAAACTGGACTAATTTCTTTGCTGGTAAAACCCTGTCACCAGGTCTAAAGGGCCTTTACATAAAAGCAAGCAGCTGGATAGGAGTATGGAAATTTTAAATATTTACTAGCCGTTGTATAGAAAAGCTTAGTTGTTGGACTGGGAAGGGCAGAGTTGCTTTTACTCAAAGGATTGTGTACTCATCTAGAAAACAACAAAAACACTATAAAACAAAACAACAAAAAAAATCCAACCAACGATGCCAACTGATTATCAGTTTACTAACTTTTGTGTTTAAGTCCTCAGTTAAGATATTAAAAATGCACTTGCAACACCTGAACACAAAACAGGGTGTACCTGCTATGAGATAGCTATTTTTCTTTCCAGCATACTCTTCATTAGCTTTTGGTGCCACATGGTAAAGAAACTAGATTTAAAACACTGAATGACAAGTGTCAGCAGGCAATTATTTGCACTACACTGGTGGCTCCACCTTCATCATCATTTTCTTCAACAACTCCTTTTTTTAGCTTTTAAATTAAAAAAAAAAAAAAAAAATCAAGTCAATCTTCCACTTGGACATTCAGAGCCAGGCCTGGTTTCCTCTGTCACTTCTGGTCACACTGTACGCTATCTTCAGAAACCATTCTTACTTCTTGCCGATTCCATTTGTTACTTTTGATTTGGAGTGCCGATTCCTCCTCCTAGATGAATGGCTTTCACTATTGACTGAATGTTTTGGTGGACTATTTTCAACACCTGCTGAGAAATAAATATTTTGACATCGTCAAGTTCTTGTCTAAAAGACAGTAAAGCTTTCTAGAGCTATAATGTTTACTGTATGGATTACTTCAGGCTAATACAAACTGGTTGATACTCGTACTCCATCTAGTGGCCTATTTTTTAGACTTCTGAAAAATTCTTCTTCCTCCAAAGAAATTCAGAAGTTTGCTATAGCAGAATACAGTGGTGACAAATCCTCCATTTTAAATGTCACCAATAATTAAACCTCTACATTTTAATTATTGACAGGTACTACTATCAGAAATTAAGAGCTATGGAAGCAAAGTCACAGATCCTTGTAAAAATACATTTCAGTCTTTCATATGACAGACCCTGTTTGACTCTGAGAAAGCAAAGGGAGACAATGGAAACTAAAACAAGAAGTCAAGAGCAAAATATATAAAGGGATAAAGTTTATAAATAATGAAGTAATAGAAAGTCAGAGAAAGATTTGCTTGGCCAGATTTCTCCAGCATATATAAATGGGAAAAACTTTGAGTATTTTCTCCAAAATACAAAAATCCACAAAACTTACTAAACTGAGAATAAATTAATATCAGCATTCAGAAAAATAATGTATGAAATACAAAGAAGCTCTGCTGTAGGTGCTTTTTAAGTATATAATAATTAAGAAATATTTTTAATGATACAAACACCTGGAGCATAAACTCAGAGAGAGAGAACTTCCGGGTGTGAATCTTCATATTTGTTCAATGAGCAAGACCACACTAAAGAGTTAATGGAGGGGAAGGCAGGTAACTTAACTGACCTCCAGAGTAGGGAAAAGAAGTCAGAGAAGGCAGCTTCCTTTGCTTAGGACAGAAAAAGCCATTTATCACCAACAGCACTGCACTGACTAGGCAAGTGACAGTAAGAACAAAAGCTCCAGGACACATTCTTGACTATTTCTTAACAAACAGGAATTCAAGCACAATTCACATTGATATGTTTCAAATCAAACATGCAATGTTCAGAGAGAAAACCTGTCCACAATAGTTATGAAATGCATAATGCCCTAAACCTACAAGAATGGTCTGGAATAAAGGCAGGAAAATTCAGTTGTTTCATTGAAAAATACATACATTTCTAAGAGTTATATATAAAAAAGGCAGCAAAGTCAAATAGCTTTGCAGATGATTTATCTGTATAGCTCCTGCAGTGATCAAGGTAAATTTCTCGAGCCTCATTTCCTAGTGCTCAACCTTAAGGCTACGAATTCAAGAATGCAGGTGCAGAAGTGCCAATACCTCTACTGAATTTAGAATGAAGCCAGGAAGCATCTGGACTGTATGGACTGTCTTCACTTTCTGATAAGTTCTGCAAAAACAAGATAGACATGTGTCATTGTGATGCTGGTTCTCGCCATCCTGTTTGCAATTAGATCCATACATTTAAGCTGTGGCAGAAGTTTTCATAAAACATTCAGCCAGTACTTAGAACTTTTACCTTCCTAGTTAGAAGGTACAACAAATGATACAATAAGAACTCACCCCTTGCCATGTGATCTGTTGTGTAACCAAGTATTCTTAATATTCCCCTAGCATTCCACCTGTACAAAGGGAACATTAGCTAACCATTCATCCCTGAACGCCTTGCTAAAATTACAGCCTCATTTGGAGTAACTAAGAGGACAGCATTCTTTAGAAACCACAGTGTCATTTGGGATCTATCCAAGGCCCACTGAATTCAGAGTTCTTTCTATTGACTTCAGTTAGACTCTGAACCATCTCTCACCCCCATTTACAGTAGCTCTGGTAAAGAATTCTAATAGCCAGGAGCACTGCAGTTTTAACTCTGATATAAAACAAGAACAGGCCCACTAATAAAGTACCTTTTCTCGGTGGCCGTAGTATTCTGCATACCAAACCATACCATATAAACACAGGAAAGTCGTAAAAGCCTAAACGAGGAAGGAGAAGAAAAAGAAAAAATAATCTGTAAAACTTTTTCCAAATTCCTTGCTGGTTCAAGGTCTCAGAACCCCTGGAGATTCTGCATTCAAAGACTTCCATGTTCTGTTTCTCTTAACATCTTTTATCAGGATGAGTGAGGCTTGTGCTTCAGCTTCAGGGAATACATACCATGGGGTATCAGTATGAGTTTTGTCCCTGCCCTGCACAATCATCATACAAAAGCAGTTGGTAGGCACTGGTAGGTATATTGTAGGAAACAACCAGTCTGGGAGAAAAACAAGTTCTCCTCCTTTTCCCATGCTTCAGGCTGGGTTACATGTTTGGTTTGATGGTGCTCTGATTTGGGAAACAACTCAATACTTTTTTCCTCTGAAGTTTCAGGAATAAAATCATCATGCTAAATAAAGAGGACAATAAATTCTGACTATCACCTGTTCAGACTGTGTTCCCAACTAGAAGGGAGAAGTATTTACCTGTCAGCCCATTATAAATGGCTTATTTTTTATTGACCATTAAAAAAGCGTTTGGAATCAGAGTTACAAGACAAACATCCATTTACTGTTACAAAACGGGCATTTCATGCTGCATTTGCAGTAATCACACTGAAGTACAGAAAGCTGTAGGCTGAGTGAGAATGATCTGCCTGATAAAGCAGGGTTGTTTTTGTAGTTGTGAGACTTCAGTGTGAAACAACAGGTATTAATTATTAATGCTATTCATTAACTCCTGTTCCTTTCAGTGGGCACTACAGCAAGCACCAAAGACAGCCACAACTGAACTGACATTTTCTCTCAAAGATGAAGTGCCCTGTAACTAGCGTTGGTTTCATTGTTAAGCACAGGTAAAGTGGCTATTTTCTGCTATGTCAAGAAATAAGAACACAAGTTATTCTAGTCCTTTCAAAGTGTATTCTAAACGATCTAGCATTTGCTTTTTCCGGGACGTGCACAAAGCTCTCCACCAGCATTCCCTCACAACGACCCCCTGCTGCCAATGTTCCAGAGAGGAAGCTATTTAGATGCTTTGAACGCTTTTGGCATGCTTTATGTTTCACATGAGAAATCTCACTCACCACACAGAGAAGCCAAAACACAACATACAGCACTTGTGTTTTGGAAAAAAGATCCTGTCCAAACTTTATGCACACAATAGCTTCAAGGAAAGCAATAACCCTGTGGGTAAATGAAACAGGGGGAAGTGGTTACAAACACGAAGGATTTAACTTGCATGCACACAACCCAGACCCCACACTATCAGCTCTAAACAAGCACTACCCTCTAACAAGCACACGCCTCCCCAGCATCATCACTAACTGAAATACTTCAGGAAATTTATTTTTCTTTCTATACTTTTCTTCAGCATAAACAGCATACAGAGACTGATCAACTGGCAGTTCACAATTCCATGAGCCTCTGCTTGCTTGGAGAACAAGCAGGAGTGTGCCACAGCAGAGAATTTCCCTTTATATCTACCACTGCGCTTCAGCCCTCACCAGATATAATTTCTTTTCCAAGCTGACCAACCAACAGATTCTCTGTTGGGTGAACTAGAACTGTGCTTCGGATGTTTTTCTACTGGATGTAAATTTACTACAATTCTAAATAGGTTACTTTGCTTGCTTCAGATGGATTTTAATGAGAAAATTAACATGAAACAGCATTCCTATTCTCTGAGAATCCACATATTTGTGTCTACTTTATGTGTAAACTCAGGTCTACACTATATTATCAGAGGATTTCCTCTTGCATTTCTCCCCCAAAATTGCTCTATTTACTTTCCTCTCTGGCATTACAAGAATCAAAAAGTATCAAGGTCTCTACAGCTCCCTCCCTCCCGCTATCAGATGTTTATGTCTCTTCATGCTCACAGCAATGATGGCTTGTCCACCACTTGGTGTGGAACAAGGGGTTGTGAATATAAAGCTTCCATCACCTGCCATGGAAATTTATTTAGTTTGTATAGGTCCTGGACATAAAACTATGAATTTTTAACAAACACAAGTATAGAAACATGACTGGTGCAGCAGAAACGTAGAAAATTGTCTCTTCTCAGCCTTAAGCAAATCATGAAGAAAACTATTAAATTTATAAAAGTTTGATATTTAACTTGTTCAATAGTGACTTGGAGGTTGTACATATGAGTACAAACTTCTCATGAGCATGAAAATTCCTCTTCGAGCATGTGCAGGAACACTTCACATCAGGTCGAGTCTCCCAAGCTCAACAGTTCCCCACCAGCACTCTCCACAGGCAGGAAGCTGCCAAAAGCAGCATTACCTGGCAGGCAGGACCCAGCTCCCTCTGGGAAAGAGGGAGGAAAGTTGTGTGCATGACTTAACTGCTTAACTGCAGAGATGGTCCTGGTGCAAATTATAAATTACAGCTTACTCTGTAACCATCTAATGCAACATGCAGCATAATGAGTGGGGCCAAAATGAGAATTGTGGAAGTAACACCTAACTGACCAATACTGCAAATTAATGAGATGCATATTAGTAAAAACGTGAGAGCAGCGTTACTCTGTTGTGTCACCAATTATTTTTTTCTTTCTTGGTTTTATATTATTCTTACTGATCCAGCTGCAGATTCCAAAACAGCAAAACTGAACTACAGCAGCGGGAACAGAAAGGCCACCATCCGGAAACAAACATATGCGGGTATGATATACTCAAAGGTATAAACAAAACAATAGTCTATTTCCGACAAAGACTCAAACAATGATACAGCTGTTTGTGCTGCATTTATACATTTTTTCCATTATCCTTGTCAAGAACACTTGATTCTAACTGTGAATTGAGTAGTCATATTAATTATGTTTTATTAATTAGTTATATTCAGTACTAAAGCACCATCCATACCAAACCCAGAAAGACAGGTCACTCTGCCAGGATCATTAAAAAACAAATTGTTTTTAAGGACTGTGTATGTTACAGACTCTCTTTAAGAATCATAATGCATTTTTCAAGGCGGGGGGTCCTCCCGAAGTAAGGAGGTTTAGACTTAAAGAAAATACTACTGACTCCCACTCAGCACCAATAAAACTAAACAATAACAGAGGTGCTAACTTTTGTATGTCCACTGGTTGTATCTCCACAAGTTGAAGACAGTAATAGATCGACGAGGGAAGGTGATAAGTCAGTGAAAGAGGTGAATATTTAAGCCTGGCCAAACCCAAGGAGACGTGTCATATTCTCCAGGGTACATTTAAAACAAGAGGAGAAATACTTTCGATTACATTGCAGCATGCTCTGCTCTCATCCCAATTAAATGCTGAGAAAGGAGCTTTCTTTATGGTGGTGTCGTGTGCCTGGAAACATGTCTTCCAGCCCATCACTGTTCCTAAAACCCTGTAACATCCCTAACACTAACATAGTAAGTTTGCCAGAGCACTGTCTCTAAATCTGAGTATTTTAAGGCTCATCAAAATGCTAATCCAATTTAAAACAGTAATAGATTCTTCTACTCAACACAAAAATGGTTCAAAGAATTCTGGAAATAAGACATATACTAATCTTGACAAAGAGAATCAAATGGCTGTTTTATTTAAAATAATTGCCATCAGAAATTAGTTTCTTGAATGGTTTCTTAGAATACATATTATATTTTTTCTTTAAGACGTAGTTTAGGATCTTTTATGTTTTCCCACTTTGCAAGCTTCCAAGTTATAAATCAAAAGGGACACTACTACACTGCTTATTTACAAGAAGCTTTTACAATGCTGCAGTAGCGTAAGCTTCACGTTTCCAGAACAGTGTATTTTAGTCAAGTCATCTAGAGAAGGAAGTTCGCACCAGAAGCAATGATGGTAACTCTTCATTTAAAGGTCTCCTCCAAGAGACATGCTGAAAGAGATTGTAGCCAAGGTAACCATCGTTCATAGTGTTATTCCTTCCCCTCTTTGAGAATAGAACAGAAATAGATGAAAACTGTGATTTGTTTCACTGTCTTCTGTTGTGATGCTGCTAACAGCAGCAATGTCCACCTGGATGGCCAGGTAAACATAGCTCTGATGACAGGCAAGCAGTAGAGACAAAAGCCTTCTCACCTGACTGAGAATATGGTCAGCAAGGTCAATGCTACTTTGAAGGAGCCTAGCTTTATCCAGCAGTTTCTGGTTCTTCCTTCTATTCTTCTCCTTACTCATTTCATCATTTCCCATGTTCTACCTGCAAATCCAGAACTTTATTTTGTTCTGAACTTGGGGGTAAAAAAAAAGAAAGTATCTCCATACTGTTCCCTATACTAAAAACAATACAAGATGAGGACTGGCTTCATTCAAGGCCTATTCCTGTCCTGGACTCGCACCTGTCCAAGTGCTTCAGGAATGCAGCAAGAATACTTACCCAAACACCCAGCACTGAGTTCCCACCCTCTTGCACTGTGTATCTGTGAGGTATGCATAGTATTGCCTGAGAAGAGAAACAAGAAAATTCTGCAGTAAAGTTGAAAGTCTCCAGAGCATCTATATTTAGTAAACAAGTTCATTTTCATTATAGATATATTTGTAACGTGAAGTACTGATGGTTAAAATCACATGCAGTCATGCTGGATTAGTACAAGATGGCTTTGATTCCAGTAGGACAGATTATCACATAGACGGAATACCTTGAAACAACACAGAAAGTAATCCTGAGAGCAAGGACTGGGGAAGTACCCAAACTAGTAGGCTGTCAAAGCTAAATTTTTGTTTCCTGCCCCTTCACTGAATCTCCCGTTCTCTTAGGCAAAGTGCAACAGCTTCTAAAGAATTAGAGAATTCCCCACATTTTCCACAGTTCGTCTTTAATTTAGTAACAATTGCATTTTCTTGAGAGATGTGGGTTTGAATCTGGAAGGCAATTGAATGTGGCTATTCCATATCCTGGGTAAGTGCTTTAAGCAATGGCATGTTTTTCTCTCAAGAACAGAGCAGGATTTCTCAGTATATTAAAAATAGTCTGGGGACCATTCTGCTCTGTTTCTTAGGGTCTTTATGTTCTTATATTTTAAGAATTTAGAGAATGGAACTCCAAAGTGGAAGCAAAGTTCCTTTTCTCACTCTCTGTCTCTGATTTCCACTGACAGATGGGGAAGACAAGTGCCATTAATCCAACAATACAAGGACTGTTTAAGACTAAAGACTTCTATAGGGTGGCGAGTTCCATAAAAATACTTAAATGCTCACCTATACAGGAGCTTATAGGATGGCTAAAGTGATTTATTTAGCAGTGTGAAATCACTGCACATAACGACACACTAGCAACTGTACTTCAGGAATAAACGAATGCATGGCTGCCATTTAACTGTCCCAGGTAACGTCACTTTACTCACGACAGGAAATCCCGTCTCTAGCTCCAGAACTGTGTGCATTCTGTCTACCTCCAGCTATATCACACGAAAAAAAGAAGGCGGGGGGTGGGAAAGGCAGGGAAGGACTGCTACCAACATGAAACAATGTGCATGACTGAAAGCAGGTTAATATAACTGTTAATACTGCATATATCCTGCTCTGTTACTCAGAATATTACAATGCTCTATCTCTTCTCAAAACATGCCAATATTTCCTGTAGACAGAATAATGAACTCAGTTAGAAAAACCAACAGCTCTGTTTGAACTCATCTGCACTTTCGTGAGCATCTAACTCCTCAACTTGGATACTTTCACATGCAGTCCTCAAGGATAATGTATGTAGCTAACTCATAAAACAGGGAGATGCTATACAAACAGAAGATGGAACAGACTAGTACTGCATCCCTATGGAAACGATCATGTTTATACACATTTTATCGTATTCGTTTACTTGTCAGAAAATATACTTCATTGAAAAGTAATGATTGTTTTGCTTTTCGTGGTGGAAAACTTTTATGTCTTGAAATGTGCTTATTCACAAACTATATGCAGTTCTTGGGTGCCTAGAAGACAAGCTACTTTAGACTGTAGAAAACATACCATGGCAACAAAATTACCTTACAGTGGGTGCTGTAATGATTCCAATGAAGAGAATTCTCCCCCAGCTTAAAGGGTGGCTTGCTTGGAACACAAAGATGTGTTTCAAAAAGAATGTGTTCAACTCAGTCAGCTAAGGAAAAAAAAAAGTTAGTTAGTAGTATTCAACTTATGGAACCCTTAATGAGTTACTACAGAAAACATAAAAAGTTTAATAGGGAAACTAAAATACAGAAAGAAAATTATTTATGCTCTACTATAGCCCTACTGGTTAGATTGAGGATTTAGAGAGTACAAGACTCCTGTTCCAGGACAAGCAAGGAATATAGCAGTAAAACAAAGAATTCTTCCCTAATTATTCCCTCTATTGAAGTATTTGCTCTCTTTCCAGAAACCCATTAAGGGACCAGAAATTAATCCACACTGCAGAGGTCTTCTGATAACCTTCATATCCTAAATCAGGTATGAATAACTGAGGCAAATCTGGTACAGCAGTAGAAGAGATCATATATACATATAAATGTATATCAAACACTTCTGATTCTCCTTTTCAAAACTAAATTCGGCACATTAAAACAAACAAAAGTTTTAGTGAAGTCTGCTAGCATTTGCACAACAAAGTACAAAGCAGTTTGGACATATCATGGAGTCTTGGTGGAACAAAGACAAAACCCTTAGTATCAGTGATCCATCCAATAGTCAAATGGGAAAGAAAACAAAACCAAACAAAATCCTACACATAACAAACCCAGAACAAACAAACAAAAAAACTCCCCACCCCAAAAACTCCACTGTCTAGCAGTTCTTAAAAATGTATAAATTGCAAAGAGCAATGACAGTACAGCAATCTGTAACATTTGGGTTTTTTTCCACAGCTTCTGTAATTACACTCCTGAACTATCACATAACTCCTGTGAACAATGTGCAGACCGATTCCGTATTATCAATTCATTTAACTGTGTATTTCAGTGACGGACATACATTGCATTAGAATTATCTTCTAGCCAGACACAGACAGTAAGTAACTGAGCTGATGGCAGCTTTGATTTCACAGAATTTATTTCTTACCTGCCAAATGATCATGAAAAGGTAGACTCCAGCCACCCTTTGAAATGAAGACTTAGGGTCAAACCAGCGAACATAGGTCCAGCTGGCAGGGGTGAACTGTAATACAGCTCTTTTGATTTTCCCTGTAGTTGTGTGAATGTCCCTAGATAAAGAGAATGGTTGGAGTAAGTACAATGAATATATAAGAGGGGGGAAAAAAAAGCAATAACCTTGTTACTGTTTTTGAAACAATCACATTTTTTTGCTGGGCAGCAGAGATCTTCACAGACACAACTGTGTAAGAGGCAAAGGCAAATTAAACGGTATAATCTTTTAAGCATTTCAGTCAGAGTGTATTCTGCTATGAAAGTCCACCCTCTATCTTCAGTCAGTAACCAACTACAAAACACATCTATCACTCCTTCCATGAAGGAAATAAACAAGGATTACAATTCTGCAACCCCCTTGGAAAATTGAGAGGATATTTCTTCCTAGTCTATGCTGCCACTGCTTTTATCCTAAAGACTCCCTGTTCTAGGGCTCACTGACATCAGTCCTTCTAGAATCTGTCAGATTCATTATTCATCAATGAGGGGCTGGCTCCCAGGTTTGAAAACACTGCACTTCCAGCACACACAGCCACTGCTGTTCTCATATTAGATATGTGCAAATTTTCCAGAGAGATGTGATAGCATGGTTAAAAGCTAGAAGGCTTTTAAATTCCCTTTTGCAAGGGGATATGAATGGAGGTTCATCTGCCATGTGTTACTGATTCTTGCTTTTGATAACATTCATTCAGATGAGCAACAGCATCTAAAGGACAGGGAATCTAAAAACTCAGAGTTTCCTTTACTGAAGGAAGACTAGCAGGGCTAGAAGTCATTTTTCACCCTGTTATTTCCCTGGCCCTTCTGGACAAAAAAGGAGATTATTCATATTTTATATTTCTGATACTTGTGTTCTTCTAGGCTAGTGGGACCTTAGGTTGGGGGAATCATCTGATCTTTAAATCTGTGTTTATTCAATGAAAAAAGAAAACAAAAGGGCACAAGCAAAAGCTTTTCGTTCTCTGCAGCTCCTCTTCATATATATATAAATCTACTTGTGCATTTAAAGAACATGAGGAAAAATTATTCCACAGAGGCAGCAAAAACTAGTCCTGCCACAGATATTCTGCTGGTTTGACTTTCAGTGAACTGCCTAAAAACAGAGGAACTGTCAACTCTATAATGCTCATTATTCCTCCTGAACTGAAATGCAGGAAAATTGAATGGGGACTAAAGGCTGGATGGTTCTCAGATCAATTAAGAAATTTGTAAGTAAAAAAGCGGTACAGAAGTTCATGCAGGATACAACTTTGGCAGTCAACATTTGAGCTCCTTCTCATCGCTCAAAGCATTGGCAATTCACTGTAACTGAACCTGTTTTGTCTATACCATTGGTAACGTGCAGATAACCAAACTTGCCACCAACTGCCAAGGAAGGAGGCAGGAGAGGGGCAAAAAACTACGGAGGAAACCACACCTAGGAACTGACGTGTACTAGGCCACAAGCTGTTGCCCTTTTACACAACAAACGTTACTTTATTTTGCAATTACTCCATATATTTTAGAGGGTCAGCAACGAGTAAGGCAATTCACAGCACAGGTACAATCAGCCTCATTCCTCTACTGCAGTTACAACTAGTGATGACAGTTGCCACACTAATGCCTCATCAAGATGAGCCCAAACCTCATTAGACCTCATTGTGTAATGAGAAAACAATTACTATTTGTTTTGTTCACTGCCTTCTTCAAAGTTTTACTTGTACAAAATAAACTGAAAATGCAAATAACTTTACTACTTTATATTTTCATTTGGCATCAATGCTTGTAACTTAGATTGCAAAGGAAAATTATATATACATAATCATATTTACAAATACATGCTGTATAGTAGCATTACTATGAGATGGATTTTTAACATTTAAAATCAATTTACAGCATTGTTAGCACATGCAGATTGCATGTTATTTCTATACTACATACATTTTACACATGCAAAGAAGGTCTCTATTTCCCAAGGAAATTAAATTAATATTACAACATCAAACATAATTCTTATCAAGCTTTAATTTAGACCTACTTGAAGCTTGCCCAGTGATAGGTCCTCATCTCCAAGAAACGACAAACTACCATGCCCAACCAGATGCCACCCCCGTTACAAAGCAGGATGTCCAGAATGACTTGATCCCACCAGCATTCAGCAAAATTAGGCAGAAGGTGCATGAAGAAGAGCTATAGAGCACAGCAAAAAGATTCTGGGTGAGGAACAGCACAGAATTCATATAAAGTCACTTTTTAAATACACATGCAAAAATCAGCTTTTCATTACATGTCGTACTTCAAGGACATGATCACTAAAATTTGATGGGCATCCTTCCATTAGCTTCAGAAAGCCTTGGTCAGAACAACACAAGACATCAAGAGGTTTTTTTCCCACCATTCCCTGTTGGGGCTGTGCTGTATATAAAGATATCATGCAGCTCCTGGCCTCTCAAAGATGAAACACAGAACATTCACAGAAACACGTGAAACAACCAAAACTACTGCATTTCTTGAAGAAGGTGTTTTGTGCTTTAAAAAAAATAAACTGAAGAGAATACTGTTTTGGTTTTGCTAAATAGTTTTAAGAATTATGTCTTCTAAACCAGCAACAAGATGCAGTAAGTAGAATGGATGCATTTGTAACAACTGTCGGTACTAAAGCATGTTGGGAGTTCAGGACTTAAGACCTGTTCTATTTCAAAACTCTTTCTTTCATTTACTATTTTTAGTGACTGTAAAAAGATTATGGATTCACCAAAGTTTCAGACTCTACAAGCTTTGCTGCCATACTTGATCCAGAATGGCTCAAGAAGTTAAGAGGATATTCCACTCTCCCCTCCTGCTTAGTCTCTGCTGAACAGTAATGATGAAGGCACTTTTATGATGAAGATACTGGAAAATAGGCCAGAAACAAACCAATATCAGACTGAAAAGCTGACACCATCTGGACATACCAAAACATATTTGGTCAGTTACAGATTTTGCCTGGAAAGTGCACAAATTGTTCACTTCTGAAGCAATCGACTCCTTTCTGAATACTCAACTTAACTGAAGTCCACTACGAGGCACCAGTAAAGCAATGAAATATATTTACAAATACATTTGGTGACTTCCCCCTTTTGACAGAGTGAAGGTAAACAACTGGCCAGAGTTAAGGCAATAATTAACTGAAAGCTAGAAATGGATCCAGCTCCACTCATTCTCCTGTAAGAGAAAATAATTGTATTCTCTATTCTACACGAAAAACAACAACTCAAAAAATAGACTGAAAAAGTTAGCTGTGGACTGCAAATAAAGACAGCCATGTGTTGAGCAGTCCCTTTGGAACACTCGAGATGATGCTTAACAAAACAGATAACAAACCAAAGAATAACCTCCACAAAACCAGTACAATGTTGGCCAGTTAATGGACATACACTGTGTCGGTGGAAAGTTATTGGTATGATTTTGTAATAAAGCATCATTTGTTAACAGATGTATAAA
This sequence comes from Buceros rhinoceros silvestris, assembly GCF_000710305.1. Lineage (NCBI taxonomy): Eukaryota > Metazoa > Chordata > Aves > Bucerotiformes > Bucerotidae > Buceros > Buceros rhinoceros. Next base: position 15,844 of record NW_010421500.1, on the reverse strand, counting down.
TGAAAAAATAGATGTGGGAAAAAGAATAAGTTTTCTGTATACAGGAAGAATGAATACTGGTCAATTTATAATGAATTACAGTGACTGCTATCAACAACTTTGAAAACTCTTACGGAAGTGTATCAAAGCAACTTGTTTTTCTTTGACAAAGGCTATGGGAATTTCAACCTGTAGAAAAGACAATTTTAGTTTCTCTTCAGGACCCAGCTATACAATGCTGCTCATTATCCTGCTGCAGTCTCCCTTTCGCATTTTAAATGAATTTAACCTGAAAGGTGCACTGAGCTATGCATCTCAGTCTGCAATAATCCAGCCAAAGACCTCGAAGTTATAGATAATAAGGCAACAAAAACCAGAGCACAGGTGCTAGTCAGACCATCTAAGGTGCTAGTAGCTGTTTTCTCAGAATGAAACACCAAGGCCTCCCTGCATCCCAACAGTACAGAGCATGAGCCAAGTGTCCCATTTCAGAATGGGGAGGCAGCTGAAATCCAGTAATGCTAACAGGGAATCCACGGCTAAATCCCCGTGTAACTGCCCTGATAACTTCTGTAGGTTTCTAATGACTCTCCTGAATTAACTAATTCATTAAAAATCCATTTGAGTGGTGATAACCTCTCTATATGTTGAACCTGAACCAACACATTGTCTGTTCCAATAACCTGCCTTTCAACAACAGGAAATACTAGACACCCCATGCAGTGTCAAGAGATGATGGTTTGTGATGATCAACTGAACGATAAGAGTGTCTGTGAAACAAACTCAAATTAATCCTTTTCCAGAGGAAAGAAAACAGTACAATAACTAGCAAAATTGTTTTTTGTGGAGGGGTACTTGCAAAATCCCAGACTTAAGATATGCTTTAGCCTATCTTTCAATGACAGAGAACAAAAACGTGTTTTGAAAAGGAACCCATGGCACCAGTATTTTCAAACCCAGAAGTTTAATTTTAGACAACTAAATCCTTATCTATGTTTCTGAATTACAAATGTCTTGTCGGATGAGCCAAGGCATTCTCAAGACAGCAAGCTCTACAGAAAACTATGATTTTAAACACTAAATTTAGGTGTTTACATCTACACTCACTAAGCGTGACAGGCTAGACTGTGATGTCCCAGAAGTTGATAAAAACTGGAATTTTTTTTTCCTCTGGATTGTACAATGAAAGAATATAATGAAATTAAACTCATTTTTATAGACGCACATCCTTGGGCTTTAGGTGACATATTCTACTAACCAAGCTCTAGGTTACATGCAAATAAAAATATTTAGAGTAGCAATTAATCAGCGTGAACTCTTAAAACAGATCTAACAATAAAGACCAGCAGTCCAAGCAATAGGCAACTGACTGAATCAAGTCAAGCATCCGTAATTTTTTTGTGTCCAAAATAGGATTTGAAAGTGCCAAGAGTCAAATGACTTAAGCATGTGCTTGGGAGAACTGTGGTAAAGCTAGATAACAAAAACAATTCGGTGGTCCTTCAAACCATGGTGCAGGGCACTACACTGCATGTGAACTAGCTTAGATTCAGGTCTAGTAAAAATCATTTTTATGTCAGTGAACATGAATAAACTAGGCTTGTAGGGTACAATTTAATAAAAGGGCTATGCACTCAGGTCTCATGACAGAAAGCCACACACCAAATGGTATCTTGCTATTCCATATAGACTTCTCCTTATGGGTCCTCACACCTTCTTCAGGGATTCCTCAACTCCGTTTCACCGTACCGCATGCACAACTATTCACAATGCAGAATACTATTGTATCTGGGGTAAGGGGATCACGAGAGTAGATCAGGGATACTGCAAGATGAAAAAGGAGAACAATTGCTTTGAATCAGGGAATACTAGTCACAACTGAAGTAGGATGAGTGTTGACTCCCATAACAGCAGAAAAACAACTTATGGAAGGAACAACAGGCTAGCCTAGACTTCTCTCCTACTCAAGTATTAATAAGTCACTTACCTAAACCCCAGCTTGCTGTTGTCCACTAATGCAACTGCATCAACTGCTCAGCATCTAGTTTATAAAGCTTAAAATGTAAATCTATACTGAGAACTACTGAGTCATCCTTCTATGAACATTCACACTTGCCCCCATGAACCACTCAAGTCTCATATGTTTGCTTACAAATAAGATAAATGGGTGACCTACCTCAGTGAGCTCCCAGGTGATGCTAATAGTCCAGCACAGCCCATAGCTGCGGATCAGCAAAGCCTTCATAGCCCAGCCCCAGAAATGCCCAAAAGCAAATATATCAAAGTGGCTGAGGATTCTCTCCCAGGTGATAACATGACAGTTCACAGCATACTCCTGTTAATGAAAAGAAAAAATTTTTTAAAAAGACAAAATAACCTCAATCAACAGGCTAGTTCAAAAATCCTAGAATGAAGAAACTTTTTCCTATCCAGTGCAGCAAGCCTGAAATTATAAGGATATTAAAATAAGCATTATTCCACTTTCCTGTCCTCCTGTCAGTATTAAGACTCAGTGTTATCACAGTATGGCTCTAATTTAAAGGGAAACAGAATAGACCCTGGTGCCTGAAGGACCGTGTATTTCTTATCTGACAAAGGAACAGCAAGAGCAATAAAACCACTAATAATAAAACCAACAAACAATACTCCAGAAAATAGTTATTTGCTTTTCTTTGAGGTCTTGATTTGAAATAGCCATTCTTCCCCATTTTCAAGCTGTCTAGTGTTCAAATATGGCTCATCAGTGGCTAATCCTCACCAGTTTGTGATGTTATGTTACTCATCTTAATGTTCATGTGAGTATCCTTTGTGTCTTATTTTTCTCATGAAAGCAACTTCTCAGAACACACTGATATCGAGAAGGTATGGTCACAAGCCTGAATTAAAAAAAAAATTCAAAAAAATCTAAGGGAACTTGAAACTATTTTATCACAGATGAGTGACAGATTCCTAAAGAATATTAAAAATTAATATTCTAGTCATCAAAACAAAGGCAATTTGTTCTCTCATAATGTTGTACAGCAAGTGCTAGAAATCACTGCCCAACAACAACAAAAAGTTGTTATGCCATCAGGAGGCTGCATTTCTGGGGTTCTGTCTCACCATTAGGCACAAACTGGACTATTCACTACCGCAAACACACATTTAAAAGCATCTCTGCTCTCCAGCTCTCCTAAAACATACATTGCCACCTCTGACAACACAGCAGGTGACAACACAACACTGCTCAGTGCTGCCGAATTAAGGAAAGATTCTCTTCCAGCCAGAACAATTGCTAATCCTGCACAAATGAGCAATGATCAAGTAGAAAAGGGAATGGCAGAAAAAGATTTAAATCCTGGCCTCCGTAAAGAGAAGAATGCACAATTGCACACAAACACTTCTATCAGCAGGTAGTTAAGTCCCACTATGAAATGGTAAGTAATCCTTACTGCTGGTGCTTCCTGAAGTGAAAGCATGGTATAGCTTTCAGACACGCTAGTACTGCTGGTCATTCAGAGAAAGGTGCACCACCCGTCCTAAGGGTAGCAAAGCTGCAGCTTTAGTGCACATACAGAGAGATCTGAAATTGGGTCATTTGCCAGCACGAGAAGCACGGAATGCACAAATGCAGGCGCCTAGGTACACCACGATATCTGAAACTATGACAAGTTAACACAATGAGGTTACTCCAAACGTAAGCGGGTTTTTTAATTTTTGATCTCTTGCTTTCTTGCTTTTGCTTTTACTGGGGATTTTTCCCCTCTATCTCATCTTTCCAGCTGCAGCTCTGACAGTTATACAGTGAAAGGCGCTGACCTTTCATTTATACTCAAGCAACTTTGCCAGCCCTGTGCAAGACACCAAGACCTGCAGCCTTCATTATAGTTTCGCTTTAAAAATTTACTCCAACTTTAAGTAACAGTATCAGGATTGCAAATTAGTACAGAGTAAGATTGCACTGACTGCTACAGAGACCTGCGGAACTACAGTTCCGTGCCAGTAGCAACAGAGTCCTCCCCTGACTTTAATGTATTTATTTCTAGCTTAAATGACAGGGGAGCCAGGTGAATCTGACTTAGCAAAAGACTCATCTCAGCTCCCTTTTGTTGCTCAGCATCATCACTAACCCCCATGCTCAACCTCCATTTAGCCATGTGTCCTCCCACCACCTTAACAGCAGGCTGCCAACACCTCACCACCGTCACACATCTCCAGAACGGAAAGCCACAGCCCTGCTCTGGATGCTGGGATTGCACAGCACGTACTGCTGACCCACTGGGGAGCAACACCTCAGGCATCCAGAGTTTGAGGCAAGGAGCCTGCATGCAGCCCTCATCACCAATCAGCTACTGTAAGCTTGCTGCACTGTAAAGATTTCCAGTCCCTCTGACACGTTACGGGGCAGGAGTTTGCAACCACTGCTGACTGGGTGCTGTGCAGTAGTTTGCATATGCAGTAAATTGCTATTTGCCAGGTGACCGTGGTGCGCAGATGAGCAAAACCAGGGGCAAGGAAGCATGCTAGTCAGGTGGTGGGCACCAATTCGATGTGATAGTGAAGTGGACAAGACTGGCAACTCTTGCCTCTCCATGTACTAACCCTCTTCTGCTTGGTGCTCAACTGCTCACCCTCTTCTACCTGCCTCCCAATGTATCTCACATATTTCTGGGCTCTTTTCACTACCTCAACTCCCTGTGCTAGTGTCCTCACCTGAAGAGGAACATTCTGAAGATAGAACATAGATCCTCCTAGAGGCTATGTTAAGGCACATGGAGGGCAGGGAGGTGATTCAAGACAGCCAGCATGGTTTCACCAAGGGCAAGTCCTGCTTGACAAACCTAGTGGCCTTCTATGAAAAAGTGACTTTGTCAGTGAAAAGCTACGAATATCATCTATCTGGGCTTCTGTAAAGCCTTTGACACAGTCCTTCCCCAACATCCTTCTCTGTAAATTGGTGAGATACGGATTTGATAGTGGGACTGTTCAATGAATAATGAATTGTTTATATGGTCACACCCAGAGGGTAGTGGTCAATGGCTTCATGTCCAGATGGAGATCAGTGACAAGTGGTGTCCATCAGGGTCCATACTCAGACCAGTTCTGTTTACTATCTTCATCAACGTCACAGTGGGATCGAGTGCTCCCTCAGCAAGTTTGCAGATGACACCAAGATGAGTGGTGCAGTTGACACACCTGAGGGATGGCATGGCATTTAGAGGGACCTGGACAAACTTGAGAAGTGGGTCCACGTGAACCTCATGAGGTTCAACAAGGCCAAGTACAAGTCCTGCACCTCAGTCAGAGCAATCCTCAGTATCAATACGGGCTGGGGGATGAAGGGGTTGAGAGCAGCCCTGTGGAGAAGGAGTTGGGGGAACTAGAGAATGAAAAACTAGACACGATCCAACAATGTGCACTCACAGCCCAGAAGGCCAACTGTATCCTGGGCTGCATCAAAAGAAGTGTGGTCAGCAGGTCAAGGGAGATGGTTCTCCTCCTCTACTCTGTTCTGGTAAAACCTCACCAGGAGTACTGTGTCCAGCTCTAGAGTTCTCAGCACAAGAAGGAGCAAGTCTGGAGGAGGGCCACACAAATGATGAGAGGACAAACTGAGAGAGTTGGGGTTGTTCAGCCTAGAGAGGAGAAGGCTCTGGGGAGACCTTACTGTGGCCTTTCAGTACTTATAGAAGGCTTATAAGAAAGATGGAGACAGTCTTTAGCAAGGCCTGTTGTGACAGGACAATGGGTAACTGTTTTAAACTAAAAGAGGGTAGATTTAGACTAGATATAAGGAATTCTATTACAATGAGGGTGGTGAAATACAGGGACAGGTTGCGTAGAGAGGTGGTAGATGCCCCAGCCCTGGAAACATTCAAGGTCAGGTTGGACAGGGCTCTGAGTAACCTGATCTAGTGGAAGATATTCCTGCTCACTGCACAAGGGTTCAACTAGATGACCTTTAAAGGTCCCTTCCAACCCAAAGTATTCTTTGATTCTCTGTGTTGAAAACTCTTTGCAAGCTTCTCAACAGGCAGAAGAACAAGACTGGCTTTCCATGCCACTCCAGGTTACAGTCTATGGAAGTAACTGCCCAGTGGTAACAGGACCAGTGCTAGCTGGGTGACTGGAAGGCACCAGAGCCCTGCAGTTGCTGTAGTTGGATATACACGCTCAGTAGCATGCTGGTCACGTACTAAGCTCAGAGCAATATGGCCACACCGAAGTTCTTTGAGAGCAGCACTTGGCATCAAAAAAACTGATCTGGTGGACACACACCATGCAGGCCTCATTTAGACACCCTTGCTAGGTCCATTTGCAGTATCCAGGCTCATTATCTATTATTCAAAGGAATCTGAAGCCACTCCACTGCAAACATATCTCACATTCCTGACTGCACACCCATTAGAAAGAATACAGACAAGACTGTTTTTCACAACAATTGATTTCAATGTAAATAAATACCAGTTGACAGAAAAGGCTCCTTGACGCTGTCAAGTACAGGCAGAAACCTGCACTGCTCATGTCAGCAAATTCAGATTTATCACTTCCCACCCGTATAAAACATATCTCATCTAGCCAAAATGTCCAGTAAAGTGCCACGGATACATACCATGATATCTGCTTCCCTTGTGGCATATCGAAGATTAGGATCCAGCCAGTACATTACCGCTTTTACCTGCTCAAAGTTAAGGAAGAGCACGAACACCAGGAACAGAAAATAGAGCACACTGAGACCTGCAAAGAGATTCGGCTTTAGAATCACGTTCACTCACAAAACTCCTTGACACAGATAGAGTCCAAAAAGCTGCTTTGAAAAGAACTGGTCTATACATGCCCAGTATGCACAAATGAGTTTTCCTCATACAGTGGCTACATGCAAAAAAGCTTGAGCGACAAGTCAGATGGTAATCTCTGAGCACTCAACACTTCCAATCACCGCCTGTTTCAAGTGATAAAGTATGTGCTCAACTGCATGAACCCAATCAAAACAAAATCAGTCTAATCAGTTTAGACATGAGTAGAACAAGCTTGAGATCAGGAAGGTTCTTTAATAAGAGACACATTAGGACTCCAGGATTGGATTAGCTCTGTCCCTTTGCTTTAGGTATTCCTGGTCTCATTAATGCAGGTCCCTAAGTCTATATGCAGACTTTAAAAAAGCTCCCACCTGGCAATTCTGAGCTATACTGGAAATAAAAATAGTTACAAATATAAACTAATGCATGTTTGAGTTACTTTCATGAGCTGGAAAATTTGCTGTTTGAAGCTTTTAAAGATAAATATTATGATTTGTCTTCACACTATTACAAATTGTGAAACACAGAATCTGAGACTACCATAGTTTTGGCATTTGGGACTATTGCCTCACTCTTCCCAATGTCTGAATAATGATTTCTTTTTTTTTCCCCAAAAAAAAGAAAGACACACAGGAAGTTACGAGTCTAAATGTAGACCTATGGGTAGATGGAGCTGCTTTGGGAGCATATCTTTACATTATTCCCAAGTTCACAGATATCTAAGTCCACATTTGGAAAAGGCATATAAACACTAACACCATTTCCACAATCTAGCACTCAAACTTACTTGTGTCCTGCAGCAATGTCATGGAAAGCAGAAAGATTAATGTGAATAAACTTAGTAGCAAAATAAACTATAGCCATTCTAAACAGATATTGTAAACGAGAACCAGAACTCACATGTTATTAATCCCCAGTGTGTGCTACAGAACAATTTCCATTCAGGTACACACACATGAACAGAAAGTATCTATACTGTTCTCTGCAGCACAGCCTAAAAACACATCAGGTAAACAGAGGCCACACCACTCCAAGTACAGTCTGTGGGCAAGGCTGATGCTGAAATGTTGAGGACACACTACTCCCGTTTTTCATCTACTGCACAGGTCTGAGAACTCAAGCGTGACTAATTAAGAAGAAACAGAATTACATACGGAAAAACGTTGCTCTTGACTTTGCGTGCAGCTGTTTCCCTAAGTACAGAGGCTCAAGCTCTGACAATATCAACATACAGAATGACCTTTTAATTTCCATTTGCTGAAACCTGAAATAAGTACTAGGACCTGTGTTTCCCAAACTTCACAAGGAGACGGATTCTTTAACGAGTACTATCTAACCAGCACTATACTCTTGATGTCAACAGATGAGTAAACAGCTACTTTGGGAGGCTAGTTATTTTTAGCTACATGAGGTGTCAGGAGAGGGAAACATTCAGTCCCCTTAAAAAGAAAGGGATGAGCTTTTAAATCAAATGTGTCCAAGCTTTTAAATCAAATGCATCTAATTCTCTGCAAATGTGCCTAAAGCCTAGGACATGCTCTGCGAACCCTGAATTTTTTCAAAATAAAATTCCTTATGTTCTTGTCTTGTAATTCAGATGTTTAAGGAGCAGGATTTCACTTGGTAAGTTTTGTAGTTAATGGAATTATTTTCCAAACTATGACTGCAACTCATATTTATGGGTATTTCTGCTGAAATAAGTTAGGAATATGAATATATACATGTTAAGAATATTAATAAATGTATGTTAAGCTCTACAATCATGCAATTAAATAAACATATTAAGTAACTGCATATTTTGCCAACAAAGAAAAGAAGTGCCCTACTGAACTGGATTTAGTTAGATGTCAGGTAGTATATGCAGTAGCTATAAAAAACCCAAACCTTTTTGGAGTGGAAAGACATGGCAGTACGAAGGGTATGGGGGAAGAAGATAAGGAAGCGCCAACACAAAACACGATTAAAACAGAGTATCAGTACGAATGATCCCTTTATGGTGATTTAATTTACATCATCCTGACACTGAGTAACTACAAGGACATTCCCAAATGGAATTAAGAGCAGACTACATGCAAGTGCTCAGGAGTGGGAGGGAAGCAACATTCACACAAGTCTGATGCACAGTCACGTTTTATGACAATTCCATTCATCTGAAAGTCAAAATGGTCAGTTCTGCAGAAGCACTGGAAAAGTCAGAAACACAATGCAAACTTACCAAAAACCATTCTCCATATTGCAGGGTGGGGACGTGTAAAGGGTCCTGTGGAAAATAAACAAAAAGCCTATTAGAAGACAGTCACCAAGAACCACATCATCTATTTTTGAGGATTTGGCATGAGCACAGATCAGTTCTCCATCAGGCTATATAATATACTCGAATGTTTGGGCTCAAAAAAAACCCCAAAAAAGCAGCCACAGCAGATTTCAGAGGGGAAAAGGAGACTGCCAATTAGGAAGGTGTAGACAAAATCCAATATTTTCTACTATTTCTATGGAGTTGTTTCCAAAACAGTAATAGGCTGTTTGCTCAGCAACACCATACTTCAGGTATCACCTGAGGGTCTCTTGATCTGGTTTCTAGACTACAGCTCACACGTATCTTGCTCCCAGTTAAGTCATCAAATAAAATTTCTGTGTGTAGCAAAGAAACATGGAGCTTAGCCTTCAAATGACCATGAAGTGTTAGCAAATAGGCCTCCTAAAACTTCCAAACTGAGTATCATATCTGTCAAGAAGATACCTATGTTCTTTACCAGTGTCAGTATTATTTATTTTAAAGCCAGTGACTAAGTTGACTTTATTACATGACAAACCTCTCAGTTAAGTGTGAAAAGCAGAGAAGGTAGGTCTAGAGAAACTAGAAAACCTGCAAACATGAATCATACATTTAAGTAGCAAGAAGTAGCTGAACAAGTATTTTCAGCATGCACTGCAGACTGCTCTTCCACTATTGTACACACAAAGCTCATTTTTCTCCGGCATTCGGTTTTTCACGGAATGCTTTGTGAAAAGTTGAGGTTAAAGATTTTTAAAATATGAGAAGAGTACATCCCAACTCCGAATTACAAAGCTGCCCTGAGCACAATCACTGTTTTCTTTCTGAACAATGCCAACCCAGAGGCAGTTTAGACTTGACCCGAGAAGTATGCTCCTGGTGACAGCAATAAGTAAAAATTAAAATAAATAAATAAAACATTAAAAATATCTTTTAAAAACTGCACAAAAACCACTAGGAAGACAGCATTTTCTCTACAGAATTAAATGTCACACAAGTGCTTTTTACCTTTTTGCACTTTCTGTTCCTCACACAATTAGCAAAACTTTTGCTCAGTTTAAATCTCTGCTAGAGCACCTGGGGTTCTACATTGTAATATGACTTCAACCATTTCTAACTGTCACTAGCTTCTGGTAAGGTGATTTATATAAGGTGTAATATCTCTGAGAATTTGTAGGGTGACACTTCTGTTAAAACACACTGAAGGAGACTCCTTTTAAACGTTATTCAAGGAGCCGGCAGCATCATTACTTGGCAGTCTGAGCTGCAACTACATACCTGCAAATAGAGACACTGATTTTGAAATCCTGGCTTCCTTGTTAGCTACAGAGATGCCTTAAATAACTTGCAATTTACTGTTATCTCCATTCAGTATGATTCTCCCATTTTTAGACTGTTCCATAACAGAAATGAATTCAAAAGAGTAAAGAAGAAAACCCCAACATTTAAAAGTGGTACTTCAATAAAAATCAAAATAAAAATAGTGGCAATAAAGAGAAATTCACACGTCATAGGAAGTGAAGTATAAACAGTATAAACCTTACTCACCATTAGGAAAAGCTAGAACACTGATGATTAGAAAGAAGAAAATCACAGAGAGGATACCCCTCCAAATATTTTCCTCTGGGACAGAATCATCCCTGAAGAGACAGACAACATCAAAGTGTTAAAGTACAATACATGGATGAAGTCGAAAGGCTCTGATGATACGATATGATTTAAATAAGGACTACAAGGAAATAAGTATAAGAAACAAGCATACTGGTCTTCTAACAAGTCAAGATAATAACTGCACTGAATGCTTTTCAGTCTGCACTTCTGGGTATCCCATTCTTACAAGGGAATTAAACATACAATCAATATATGCAAGCCATAAGTCACTGCAGAAGCAATGACTAAATTTAACACAAAGTGGAATAAAATCTTCCTGCTTCAACAGAAACATCATCAAAAGTACTTTTACACAGCCAACAGAAACCTAGACCAAAAACTCTGGAAGCCTGGATGTACTTCCTAGGTTACCCTCTGCTGTTTTGGTGCTGCTGACACTACCCTGCACTTCCCTTGGCCTATTCCCAACGCCAAATGGCTGCAGTGAGTGCAAAGTGGGCAGAAATCACGATTAGAGCCAGCCTTTGGAAATAATGATAGAATTTGTGTACAACAGAGAGACAGAAAAACTTAAAGAACCAAGGAAAAGTATCAACTTGCTAAAAGCAAGATCCGTTTATCCAGTGCCAAAGCTCTGGATAAAATACCAGGTATTATTTGTGCCACTGTCATATTATGGACAGAAGAGAGACTAAAGAATTCAGTTTGGAAGGCCAAGGCAAACCTGACTGAGCTCTTCTTTCTTTTCAGGCAGGTAGAATATAGTGTACAGCAGTGGGATTAACAGAGCCCACCCAAGTCTTCTAAACAGCAGTCAGCTTCTAGGATACTTTGGCAATACAAACAGAAACAAACTTCAGACTACTATAATACGCACAGCTATAATATTTCATAATGTATCACCCCTACAACTGAAATTAATTTTTTACTAGCTGGGTAACTTTCATGTACTTAGAATCAGATTATCTATTTAAAGCTATTCCTTTATTTATTCCCAACTCACGATGCCAAAAATTTCCCATCAAACTTTAGAGGGATAAAGCTCCTCCTGGCATCTGTAACACTTCTGGATGGTTCAGTAAAGAATCTGTGACAGAATAAATGCAGTCCACATCAGATATTTGCTGCAGTTATAAAATACGTCTCACTTTGCCAAATTACTTCCCCTTCCCTCAAAACTGAACCTGAACAGCTCCACAGCAGACATTCATTTAAAAGTGAGGCACTTAAGCACTCTGTTAGTTTAACTGTATGGCAGGGAAAAGTACATTAAACATGAATGGTTTCTATGCAGGCCTGAGGGACTCCCCACAGCATTTTTTTTTCAAACCAGCTCAGTCCAGAATTACCACTCATTTTTCCAGCAGCCACGCAGCACAGGCTGACAATTCACACGAAACCGAGGTTCCTGAACTTATAATTCTGGCTCCCTTGGCAATCTCAAGAGCCTCATGCCATTCAGCACACCTTCCAGCCAGAGCCTCAGGCTGTGATGGCTCAGATGCAAAGGTGGGCCAATTTCTTTCTTTTTTTTTTTTTGAAGAGAGAAGGGTACTAGAGGCATGTCACTGTACAATTCAGCATGGCCAAGAAAAAAATGAAAGCCACTGTGATCACACAAGTTAACTGCTGCTCCAGCTGGGCCGAAAGGTCCTTGCCTTTGCATATCAGGATTCTAAGCACTACTCAGCTCCAGGAAATCTGTCCTAATCACCTTGGCACCACTTCCCCCAAAAATCAACACAGATGTTGTACACGGTATTAAAAATTGTGTTTCATTCCAAGAGAGTGGTAGAGGCATTTCATTTTGGCTTACAGATGACAAAGGGGACAGACATCCGATCTTCTTGCCAGGAGCAGGTAGAAACAGGTGGGAGCAGAAGTCGCTACTGTGCACAAGTTAGGATAAGAATTATAGTGTTTACCTCGAAGAACTATTCTGGGGAACACCAAAAGAAAGAGGAAAGTAAAATAACTGTTGGAGGAAAGACACAATCACAACAATCAGGAAAATGTGCTAATCTCCTCACTTAGCCTTAGGATCTTTGATGCTGACTTTGAAATACAAACATTCATGCTGCAAAAACAAGGTTTCTAATGCTCATGTGGGAGGACAGATGAAAATTCTCTCAATTTAAACCCATTTTACCAGGACATTTTCCAATTCTGTGGCTTTTTGGAGAAGAAATAATAATGATAAAAAAAAAAGAAAAAAAACAACCAAAAAAAAAAACCAACCCCAAAGCACACATCTGCATAACCTTTTTGTCTCTCTTGCTCTTTTCCCTGCTCCAGAGCATTACACTGGCACATTACAAAAAAGTAAACTAATAAGTTATTATATCATTGATTAAAAAAAAAAAAGGATACTCAACTGAGGAAAAATAGCTAGGACATGAAATTTAGAATGTGTTTGGGAAGAAAAAAAATCTTCCATAAACTCCAGAAACCAAACCTAAACACATGATAATCCAGTTTAATCAATTGCATTAATCAAGGGACATTAAGGACAACAACCCTCCATCCTCACAGACCTTACTCCTGCTTTCATAAACCTCTGAAACTTCGCATCAGAAGCTACCAGTATGCCACCTTCCTGAGTACTGTTGTTGCACTCCATAAAACACCCCCTCCAGCACTCACCCGCCCTCCTACTGCTTGCCTGCTGGCTCAGAGAAGGCCACATCCCCTCTCACCAGCAAGGAAGAGGACAGGAAAAGCCAGAGCCACTCCATGCCTCCGCACCAGGGTGCAGCCTGGAAGCAGAGGAACCTGCATCTGGCTCATTCAGCAGG
>NW_010421500.1:0-2313 GCF_000710305.1 Buceros rhinoceros silvestris | reverse complement strand
GCAGCTGCGCCATTGTCAGAAGCACTAGAAGGATGTGCTATAAAAAACAGAATACACTCTAGTCCCCATTCTAATATGGAAAAGTTAAACACTCTCATATTTCTTTTTCTGGATTATTATTGCTACCTGAAGATGACTGCTATCTGAAGTCTAGTTTCACCTTTTTCTGTCAGCTCAAAATGGCATCAGCTGCTCTCAGCTATCCCAAGGGAGATCCCATGTTACAGCTTGGTACATCCAAGGGAAAAGCATTTTCCAAGTTTGTCTGAACACCTCCAAATTTCTGACATAAAACAATTACAGAAGAGGCAAGAAAGACTTTAAGGAAAGCCGAATTACCTCTGCCTATGCTGAAGTTCCTGAAAAAATAAATTTTATTTCACAACATCAGTATGACTGTATCACAGAAATTCCCCTGCTTAATAAATCGACCAGGAGAGCTACAGAGCAATTAACAGCACGGAGGAAGCAAAGAATCACTTGTCACACCTTACGGGGAAGTCAACAGCACCTAGTGCCCAGGAGGCAGAAACTCAAAAACAGCCACTGAAGACTGCAATGCAGATTGCAATAAGCTGAAAGACCAGACCTGAAGTACACACTGTAAGCATGTGGGGAACTATCTGCTCTCACACCGTTTCTCAAAGAGCACATATGGTTTAGGTACTGTCCCAAATAAGGCAACAGAGGCACCGTTCTGGTATCACCCAGGAGATTTCGGAAACTCGTTTTTGGAGATTTTGGAAATAGCAGAAGGAAAGGAAGAAAATAAAAACAGAGTAGCGTCCACAACCTGAGAAGAGGAGAAACAGAGAAGTTAAAGAGAAGTCAATGAGTATTTAAATGCAGGAGGTGAGGCAGAGCAAAAACACAGATGGGGAAGAAACTGAGAAAGTCAAGAGTTAGAAAGAGCAACGTGAATGGAAAGAAAAGCTATCAATCATCTTGGAAATTGCTGCTTGTCTTATCCTCTGCTTGAAAGAATTAACAACAAAATTCCTTTCCTTCTCCAAAGGAATTAATTCATCCTTCAGAATGATGTCTGAATGAGAACCCCTTACTAACTCAGGAGTTTGACCTCAGTTAGCCCTATAGTGAGAAAAGCAATGAGGTAAGGGGAAACAGGACAAGAGGAGCACTTGTAGCAAAGGTCTCTAACTAAACATTGTACTAAAGCACAGGAATATGTCTCTGATTTAAGAGTTAAGAAGGGATCGCTGGGACATTCTATCTTGGCTTAGGTAACAAGATCTAGTTATAAGGGATGTGTTCACCAAAAACATCTTCCTTGGGGCTACACACAAGCTGAAACAAGAAAAGGCACACTTCAGACCATTTGCAGCTACACTATTTTACCTTTCCTTGCGCTCCTTTCTCAGCTCCACCCAGGCCAGACCATTATTTTCGTAGCTGATAAAAACTATACATTTGGATTCTTAGAACAAGATAGATGATTACACACTGAACTGCCCATCAGGCCACGGAACAAATCATGACCACCTCCTGTCAAATGCAGAGTTTAACCAACAGGGCCACTGAAACCTGTGACTGTATACATACAATGTCACAAAAGCATAAGTGAGTCCAAAACACGATGCACAACTCAGTCAAAACTTCGCAGGAATCACTGTTTCCCAGTGACTGCACAGTTTAGCCTAAAGAATGATCGTTAGCATCTTTACAGCCCCACTCTGTAGAAGGCAATAAAAAGTACACACAACTCAAAAAAATACTGCAAGGTACCCTTCAGAATGCACTGCTATGCCCTCTATTTACACATAAGGCCCCTGAAAATAGCCGTGTCCATTCTTAGCTTTATTTCCATGAATGACTGCAGCAGCAAAGTCCGCAGAGCTGTTCCTGGGGTGGTGAAAGGATGTGGCTAAGCATATCATTACTGGAGCCTAAGCCAAGGTGTGACTGGCTTCAGACAAAGTGTGATCTATGAAAACTGATAGTACATAACAGTCACTCCGGTCCACTGAACACTTCGAATATCATCTACTTTAGTGATGTCATTGCTGGACTTCTCGATAGTAATTTCTAGCAATTACTTGAAACACTTATTTTGGTAAAGACTTTAACAGAGAGCCTCAAAATGATCAATAAGTTCCCAGGAAACATAGCAGAGGATAACGGCCCTCCGAAGGGAGGGTCCCCCAGCAGGGTGCTCTCCACCAGCTAGCGATGCAACACCCCTGCCTGCAGGGCACGCAGCAAGTCACGGACCGACACCAGGTCTCCCGTCAACCCACCCCCAGCAGGAACTACCCCCAGCCGGAACTGGCGAGGACGGCCTCATCCTGGGGGGGA
>NW_010421499.1:0-752 GCF_000710305.1 Buceros rhinoceros silvestris | reverse complement strand
GTGTGACACCCATTGTTAAACATACCAGAGGGTTTACCCCCATTGGTGGTGGTCTGGGACCAGTGCCGTCTCCTGTACTTGCCACGGGTTCCATCCCTAATTGAGATCCGCTGGAACTTGCGCCACCTGCGGGACTGCTAAGAAGCCATTGGCGAAGCGAGGTGGTTGCGGGGCCCACATTTTTGGACGAGGGGTCCCACGGCCCCGTCTCCTCTGAGGGACCCCTCTGCCGTTTCCCGAATCCATTCTTTCCGTATTTGGCGTATGACGTGGCAATCGACAGTTACAGACATAATGCCCTGGCTTGTTACAACGCCAACAAGGCATACCAGTGGCTGATTTGATTCTATTATGCGATGGAGACACCCGCTTCATATGACCTGATCCCCCACAGCCGTGACACTTGGGCCCCATTGTTAACTGAATATCTTGCAGCTGAGTGTTAAGCTGTGTCAAGTGACCTTGCAATGCCTGAGTAGCAGGTGTTTCCTTCTCTCGCATAGAAACATCCCTCAATAATTGTGCTAGGGTTCGAGTACCTAGAGAGACAATAATAGCCTTTGTCTGCGGATTACATTGCAAACGCAAGGCTTCTAATAAAACAGCTTCTTTGGCAGAATCTGGCAGGTTGGATTGGTGGATAGCTTTCTGCAATACATCTGCAAATTCCAAAAATGGTTGTCCTAGTCCTTGGTGAATAGTAGTCCACGGCCGCGCAGGTGCCTCATAACGAGCTATGTAGAGTAGCGCTG
>NW_010421498.1:0-13233 GCF_000710305.1 Buceros rhinoceros silvestris | reverse complement strand
CGGCGGAGATGGAGTGGGAATTAGAAAAACTCGCCCCGAGGACGAGCCGGAGAGACGAGGATCGGCTATGGGTAACCGTGACCTGTGAGGATGCGGGGGGCTGTCGGTTCTTTGGGAAGGGTGGCGGCCGAGGAGCTGGCCAGGTAACCGGCCTGCCGTCCCGTCCCCGGGCCATGGCTCCCAGCGGAGTCTTGCAAACAGCAAGCATGGGTGGGGGGTGATCGAGAGTGGAGGAACCGAGAGCCGCGCGTTGGTTAAGTGTTGTGCCTCTGTGTTTCTTTCAAGGCAAAGGTGATGAGAACACTTGGAAAAGACCTGAAGCAGAGCAGAGAGCGAAGCCTACAGAAAGCGGCTAAGGTACGGGCAGGCACAGACATTCACGCTCCTCTGTATGCACTAAAGAGTTCCCCTCTTTACTGTTCTGGGACAGGGAGAGGATGAACGGTTGAAAATGAGTGATTTTGAAAAAAACGTTTTTCCCCCTTTCCTATTAAACTTTATCACTCTTTCTTAACTGTAGCATCTGAAATGTGAGAAAAAACACGAGTTATGGTAAAGCAACGTGTCTTCAGGCGAGGAATCAAAAACACCTGTAGGCTTCTCTCCTTTGGCACTAGAGGGACTGCTTGCTGTTTAAAAGCAAAAGATCCGATTGAAGGGTTGTATGCGTTTATAATGCTGTCTTTTTATTGGCACTGCAAGCTGACTTGTCCACATTTAGAGCATGGTAAAGATAAAAGGGACAATGAAGAACACATATGCAGCAGGAACATAGCTGGAAAACCCATTGATCACCAACAATATGCTTGATCGTACGAAAGAGGCAAGATACAGGCAGCTTGTGCCTTAAGGAGTTGACACAGATTACAAAACCTGGTGAGACTGCAGTATGCAAACTAATGGAATGGGAGGTGAAGGTGTAAAAGGAGTTGAGCATGCTGAAAATACTGAAGCAGGAGACGACCAGTGTGCCTTTAGACACAAAGACAGTACAGAAATGTAGCCACCAGCGTGCTGAGAAGGTTGCTCCAACATAAATATTTTATGTAAGTGACCCCATGGAAAAAGCCATGTTATTCAAGTGAGCAATGATGGGGCTGTAGGAGGAGAAAATTTAAGAGGGTAGTGGTGATGGGGAGCTAATGTTAAAACTCAGGAGAATGTAACGGTCTGGCAGTGCACGTTAGCTGGCTGTTGTTTCTGATGTGTCAACAGCTGCTGGCTGCACTCCATATTGTTTCATTCAAAAGCATCATGAAAAACTCAGAGGTGGGCTCTTGCTGTGGAACAAGCAGAAGTCAGTTAGCCAATGCTTTTTTGTGGCTGCTAGCAGCAGCACTCAGGCACGCCCTGCGCGGACTCTGTGTCTGGTAGGCAGTGCACTGCTAGGTGGCTGCTGTATCTGAATGTAGCAGTCACTGATGCACTGTCACCCGCTGCAGGGCCAGGTCACCGCTCTTAAAGCCTGTTCCTTTGGAAACTGCCAGAGTTCTAATTTCCAGGAATGCAGGTGGTGCATCTGTGTGTGATGGGATGGCAGTGTATGTTAGCTGGTTGAAATTCTGACATCAGCTAACATGCAGTTGCTTATCCTTTTCCACATACCTTGATCATCAAAATAGACAGCTAATACTATTATATAAGAAATCTTTTTGGTACACCTGATTATTGCTTTTTTTTTGATCATCAGGCTAATTTTTGTTATTATAGTGGTATCTCGTATTTCCGTTATTTGTTACCCAAAGGATTCTGAGAATCATTGGTTGATTTAGACTCTGGTTTTCAACTGCTTTTAGATACCAAGGTAGCAGGAAGTTTGTATACTTGAAGCAGATGAATAACTCATATTTAAAACAATTTTTTCTCAAAGCAAAAGAAGCACCATTTAAAACTTCATGTGAGTTTTAAAGTTTGATTTTAATTTTTTTATAATGATATTTGGCAAATCCAAGTTGGTTTTGGTTTTTTTTTTTGATGGGTGTGCTGTTGATTTTTTTTTTAAATTGAGTAGTTGGATGCTGGAAAGGCTTAAAATCACTTTCACTAACTGCCTGAACGCTGTATCTGAAAAATAATTACCTTTCTATTTTATAAAAAAGAAGTCAACTTTAGAGTTTTTCTTCTCCCCTTATTTCTCAGAATAACCTGTGAACAGCAATACGTTAAAACAACTGCACATAATCTCACCAAATGGGAAATACAATTTGGTTAGGACATAATGTTATATTACAGAAGAATAAAGGCTGGAAGCACATTCATCCTTTTGATTCACGTGACACCTCAAGCTTCTATCAAACTTAATGCCACAGTTAAGTAACAGAGCATTACCTCCATCTCATCCCAGCACTTCAGGCCCTTGCAAAAGAGATGCTTTCTTATTACATGCTTTATCTGGGTGCTGTTATATGTGCCTTGCAAAGGGAGGGTCTCCTAGGAAGGGAAATATCGTCAAGGTTTGTGGAGGTCTGCAAAACCAGGGTGACCCTGGTGCTGTGTGTGGTGATCAGGCAGTGTATTGTTAGTTAGCTGTTCTTCACACACCAGCGACTGACTACACTGCCACATCAGCACATCACTGAGACGAGAATATAAACGCTGGTATTACAAATATCTCGTTGGATCCTTAGCTGGTAGGAAACCCAATGCCTGCCTAGTTCCCCTGACTGAAAGGAGCTGTGCTAGGTTATGAAAACTGAGCGCATGTAGAGGGTATAAAAATATGCTTAACTGTATTCAACACACTTACATAGCTAATCCAACTGGTTTAGAAAGAATTTACTGGTTTATGTAAGTATTAAGTAAGAGTTTTAGGATTGGGCCCTACAAGAATGTGTTTCTTTTACACTGCTAAATGTTTACTGGAGCACTGATGTGAGCTCAGCAAACAAATATTTCCTGATAACACTCAAACTGACAGGGACATGTCCAACCAGTGACTGAAATGGATTTAGAATATTTGTACTCCCAGGCAACTTTCTGGAAAGAGGACCTGACAGCTAAAAGGTATCTGTTGGAGATAATGAGCATATGTCAGACCTAAGGAGTGAGGGAAGCACGAGATGGGAGTGAAGGAAGTGTTAGGATGAAGGATGCAATAGACTGCTCAAATGAAGTTGAAGACGCTTCAGCACTCAGGGACCGAACTCTTACAGTCTTCTGAAGAGGGCAGTTTTATCTTAATTTGGTGAGATAATTTAAGAATCTGATAAATAGTTTTTAATCTGTATATAGCCATTGTAGTTTAGGGGTTTTTTATATGCTATATCCTAGGTAATCTCTAAGTGGATATTTATATAAACATATACTCATATTAGTTTGTCGGATTTTGGCTATAGACAAATGTGTGCTTGTATAACCGTGTTCTATCTTTCATTTTATTTATTTGTCCTTCCACGTCTGTGTAGATTTGGCAATTAAAGATGCTTTATTTTTACCATGGATAACTGCTAACTTGGTTTCAAGAAAGGATTGTTTAGTTTATCAATAATCTGCCCTAAATATTTCATTGGAAGAACTGGTATTTCTTATGAAGAATAGGTAATACAAACATACTGAGTTTTTTGCGGAATGTTAATTAACAGTAAACTTTGAAAGATTTAAACTCTGTGTAGTTTCAGGACTGAATGCTAGCTATATTCAAATTTCTACAGAAAATGGTTGTAGTGGGTTGTGGCCAAATAGTGAAACAAGAAAAGCTGTGAAACAAGAAAATTGTTTTCTCAGGCAAAACCATCTTTTTCTAGGAATCTGCAGTAAAAGTAATTCAGGAAGCAGAGATTTAAATAATTCTGTTCACTTGTTGGCTAATACATCATGCTATTTCTGAATACCAGGAAAGATATTTGATCTTAATGCTGGCATCGAGTTATTCAAGATTGCAGTGTATGCTCTGAAAAAACAGAATATGAGCTTCAGTGAGTGAATCAGAAGCAAGGCGTGCACACTCCCTTTCCTCTTGATCCCTTCTGAACTCGAAAATGGTACTGCACTGTTTATCTTTCATAGGCTATTTCAAGAACTTGAGTGAAATTTCCTGTATGCTGAGTAACTCTCAGGCAATTCCAAGACTAAAATAGATTTTTTTTGGGGGTGTTCCACTAGCAGCACCCAGTATTCCTCTATACCTACCCTTCTTTGTTCAGTGATATGAAAAGCAGGGAGCTATAGCAGTGCACATGAATGGACATGCATGTTTATTCATGCACATTTTCAAGTTAAGCTATCATCCAATATTTATGAAAAAAAACATTGTGTCCCACCACTTAGTTCCGCGGAATCTAGACTGTTCCCATTGAAGGGAGAGGATCTGTATCTCTATTCCCTTCCTGCTCCTTCAAAGCAGCAGGGACACATGACAAAAATCACCTGACATCTTCCACTAAATGTCCCGAAGGCTGGAAATGTACCTGCATGAGGAGACTGGAGTAAAACACAGGATCCTCAACAGAAGAACAGGAACTGTCTTGGTAGATTGGATGTAGAATCTTGTGGGTTAATGGTAAACAGCTCAGAGGCTGGTCTACGCCACCGGCAGTAGTCATGTTAGTAGGACTAACTAGACCCTTACATAGGCCTTGACTAATCTCTAAAAGTTAAGAGTGGCTAAAATTATCATGCACATAAGCTTTGATTTCCTCTCCAAAATGATGGCCATTGCTGAGGGTGACTTTGTTTAATCCTCCACATCAGTATCATTTCTGAATCTTTTAAAATCTTTTTATGTCTTGAGGGGTTTTATGTGAAATTCTCAGTAACTTCCACAGATTAATGAAAAAACATTTTTTAACTGCTTTTTTATTTCTCACCTTTTTAATACAGTTAAGTAGCTATCTTTATTAGAAAATGTTTTGAAGCGCTTTGATTATTTTCTGTCACTGTTAGTCTAACCAGAGAACATCACTAAGGCTACCAGTCCTTTTTCATATAGAAAACTGTTACAAGACACTGGTTTCTCTTGTTTCTATGCTCTCAGCCCTCCTTTAAGACTTGGGCAGCTGGAATGAGGCTTTTTATTCCAATATACTGACTCCTTTCATCAAACAGATAAATCAAAATACTTGGCAGTTTTGAAATAGAACAGTGGAACAGAAGTGGAAGTGGCTTTGCAATTACAAGCAGGACGGGGCAGA
Source organism: Buceros rhinoceros silvestris (assembly GCF_000710305.1). Taxonomy (NCBI): domain Eukaryota; kingdom Metazoa; phylum Chordata; class Aves; order Bucerotiformes; family Bucerotidae; genus Buceros; species Buceros rhinoceros. The sequence continues at coordinate 8,104 of NW_010421498.1, read as the reverse complement.
TTGCAAGGGGAGATGAGTGGGGCTTGAGGCATGAACCTTCACCCCCTTTTTCTACCTCCACTTGAAGACTGTCATTTTATTCCAGAGGTGCGAGGCAGATGGCTGGGGAGCATTGACTTGGCCTGTCTCAGAAGGATCCCTGTTAGAGGGCCAGGCTGTTGGTTTTTGTTGCCCCTTGAATCCTGCTGTAAGGAACCATGTATATTCGCACAGGCCCTGCCTTTGTCCAGGTCAGAAGACTGGGAGTCCCGCAGGAGATGAGCTCACAGCTGTGCACATGTGTGGAGAAGGTTAAGGAGGTAAAGGTGTGCTGTAAAGGTGAAATGTGAAGTTTACCAAAATACAAAGCAGGCAAGGAAGCATTTTTTTGCAATTTGTTTTTCTTTTAATAATTTTATTTTTTTAGGTACAGTTTTTTATAACTAAGTTGCCAGCTTCACAATTCAGTAATCTTCTTTGAGAAGATACTGCAAAGCTGGTATCTTCAGTTGCATTTGTCTCTAAAAGCCCTGCTATGATGCCTCTGTGCTCCGTGTCTTTCAGTCAGGGCGGTTGTGTGTTAACAGAATATCAAAATCTATTGGTTACTGGTAGATGGGAAGCAAATCTCTTCTGTGCAAATGCTGGGTAGTTTATCAAAAAATCCTCTTCTTTTTAGCTGTCTCCCTGCTGGTGACAATTGTGTTTAGCTGTTGTCAGCAATATAAAGAAATGTTCAGAAACTTTATGCAAATTGAAGGTCCATCCTTGCAAGGTACTGAGTGCCTTGCCATTCTCAGTAACCTCAGAGGTTCTCAAGGCCATTGCAGGAGCCAATCCAACATTAACAGACATAGTATAGCTGAAAATACTAACACCGAAGAGAAGTAAAATCACCGGATGGTTTAGCTTCTAGCAGCATTTCCCAGGAATGTTGTAAGGCTGTGTACGCATGCTGTCGAATAGATTCACAGCGTGAATGGCTTTTTCAGAGGTCATCTCGCTTTTTCATGATAATCTGCCTGATTAATGATGCTACTTCTGGCTTGATACTTTCTATGGGTTCTTCAGGTCGCCAGAATTTCACAACTTTACCCTCAGGGCTGACAAGGTACTTCCAGAAATTCCATCGAGGCTCTTTCTTTGAAGAATCTGTAAGAATGAAGTCAGATCATTTTAGTAACTTACACTTGTTTCATTACTCTGCAGTGACTCTTTAGCTATTTATGATGAAGTAATCCCACCTTCTTCTTTGCTAGTTGGGTTTACTGTTTTGTGTTAATGATCTGAAAAGTGGGAATTGAATGATGCCCTCTCCTTCCTGTGAAACTGTTGAAGGGTTCCTACTTTTACTACACTCCGCTTCCTAGGGAACAATATATGAGGGCTGCATACTCATCTGAGGAATCTCCAGTTTTATATTGGTTTACGGGAAGCAAAATGGGAGCAGAAAGCCATTATGTTGATGGCTTAACTCAGCTCCTTTCATCCCATGAGGCAAAACCTTACCAGTATATTTGCTATCATAAATACTTGGCAAGACAATTTCTGAGATCAAGGGGCTACCAGAAAACTATGTGACTCCTAGAGGAGGCAGAAGCAGATTCTTGACTCTGGCTCTTTCCTTGGAAAGTCTCACAGGTTTAGAGGGAAATCTCTTTTTGAGAGAATAACTGGAAGAAAACTCTAGGAGATTTTGACTGGGTAACAGGTGTTCAGTGGAGAACAGTGCTGAACCCTACACTGATTCTTGGAAGTCATGGGTTGAATTTTGCCATTGGACTACATTTGTAATATGACTGTAAAGGGACACCATGGCAAGCAAATGGTGATGGTAAAGCTCATGTCATGGAGGCTCTGGCCCCATTAGTAATTATATGTTTGCTCAGTTGTATCTAGTATCATCTCGAAGTAACATAACCCCATCTCTGAATATTTTTCCAGTGTTCATCACTGCATACAAGTAGCTCATTCAATATACAAACACATAGGAAGCTGGGCAATATATGAGGAAAGCTGAGACCACATTTCTTGCACTGGCCTAACAAAATGCCTTACTACTATGAAAACAACAAGAAGCAGTTGTGTAAAGGCCTTGGCACCATGCTGCCAGTGGGTTCTTTCTGCACTAGACTATCTGACAGTTCTGGACTAATTGCACCTAGCAGTCACAGTCACCAAGGGGGTGTAGCATGAAAATGTTCAACCTTCTGATTGTTAAGAGAGCTACATGAAGAAAACAGGTGCTTCTTTAATTGAAGACACACACTAATTTCCTGTGAAGCAGTGTAATGTGAGCAAAGAAGGACCTTATTTAAAAATATTTAAGCACCAGAGGATCCTTCTTCTTCTCATGGGTGAGCAGCATGTCAAGTAAGTACCAGCTGAGTGAATATGGCTGCATAGGTATTCATGTCTGATACTGATTCCACTGGTAGTTAGAATCTGGATTCATCCCACCCAGCTGGTACCTACATGCTTTAGGCTCCTCTACAACAAACTGAGAAGCACCTCCAGAGGGTGTTCAATAATACTACCGGACATCAGGCAACTTAGAAAAACGAGGCTTTACCTGAGGTCTTTGGTGACATGCCTGAAGGGAGGTAGGAAGAAACAGTGTTTCTGAGACCTCTTAATGACTTAAATGAAAATAATTTTCAAGTTCATAAGAGGTATCACAGAGGATATGGCAAGAAGCAACAGACTTAAGTCAGTAAGAAAGATTTCATTTGAATTTTGAAATAACTTTGACAGGACTCTGAAGAACTGGAACAGAATCTCTTATATGACTAGTGTAATGGTCTGGAGAAGCATATGTAGCACTGATTTCATTAACTGTGATTGTGTCTTGGGGCAGAGAGCTGGAATACAGTTTTGGGCCTATGCCAACCTCATTTTGTATCTAAAATGATGTCATAGAGAAGGGTTATGTTCTGCTTATCTTTTCTTTGGGCCTACGAGCAACTGAAGAGAGTTTGATTTTGCTTGCGAGAGTATGAGGCTCTAAGTCAGTAAATGCTTACTGTAACAGGAATATTTGTGTGAGTGAGGTTTGCAGGCTGGACCCTGACATTCACAAGACAAATTAATGCAAATCAGTGATTACAGATAATTACAGTATACATAATCCTGCTTTACAATACAGTTTACATAAAGGCAAACATATGACTCTGCTAAAGAAGGAATCTTCTCATCTGCATGTGTTTATACAAAGTCTCCCAGTAAATTTACAACCCCTCATAGTTACATTTTTGTTCATAAGGAAAGTTGTATTTTAACAAAAGTCTTTGCACTCAAGTTTACACATCCACAAAATGGATGTTTATAGCTGGGCTGGTCACAGTACGCTTTTTTATCATCAGTGAGGAGAAACAGAATGTTCTCAGGGTACAACTGTGACCATATTTTTGATATCCACGTTTAAATGAGATGAATTGTATGCTGAGTGCCTGTTTCTCTCGATCAGCTATGAAGACTACATCGTTTCCTGATGAACAAACTCAGACTGGAATTTAGGGAGAATACTGTGGTTACAGGCAGCTTGATATATAAAAGAAAACAGTTACCTATTAGAAATTTAAAGGCAGGCTCTGCTTCCGATCCTAGGATCTTGATTTTGTGGAAAACAGGGAAGGTTACTCCATAGTTTCCTTTGGCAAAAGATTCTATTTCCTGGCTTGAACTAGGTTCTGATTCTCCGAACTGGTTGCAGGGAAAAGCCAGCACAGTGAAGTGGGAGGGACCAAACTCTCTGTGTAGTTCTTGCAGTGCGATGTAATTTTTGTCTGTGTATTGGCAGTAACTGGCCACGTTTACAACCAAAGTTGCCTTCAGAGAAATAAAGTTAAAATAGTAAGAGAAAAAGCTAGAAATGGCACAGAGATTACAATTAAGTCTTAAAATGGCCTCTCTCACTACCACAATTGTTCCTGACGGAAGGCTCAATTTAATCTGTCTGACTGTAATTTCATTAAACAGATAAGGATGGTAGCAGCTTAACATATTTACTTGTTAACATATTTACCTGTTTTAAAAATCCAGTAAATGGATAAACTTTAACTTACAGCTTTGTTTAAATGTAAGCATGTAAAAAAGCAGGTATTTAGGACAGGCACTAAAATCAAATTTACCAGATCAGCTGCAGAATTCGATACAACTTGCTACCACTCTTAACTAAGATTAAAATGTACAAATGTATAGTACATGTATTGTACATGTACAAATGTATTGTTAGGCTACATTCATTTATAATAAAGAATATGAAAAAACATTTTTCTTGATTTATTAGGTCTAATAGTTCCTGGAGCAGGCCTAGATAAAATTAATTTCTCTCCAGCTTACTGTTTGAATTTAGCACAAATCTCTGCTGAAAACTCCTATAGCCAGACTTTCTGTTTACCTTCAAAAGGACACCTGCTTTTCAGTAAAGATTCAAGACAAAGATATAATGAAGTTGTAACTTACTTTTCCTCTGTACTTCTCCAAGGAAACGATTCTTCCTCGTGAATCCATGACTTCAAAAGAATAAAAATCTCTGATTTTAGGTTTAAAAAATCTGAGTTGCAGCAGGCAGAGAATGGCGGTACACAAAACCATTGACAGAAAGACAACAAAGACCTTGGCTTTGGGCACTGAGTGTTTCAGAGGATAAGTAGTTGTGAGAGGCTCCATTTTCGAAATCTTTGGAGAGGAGCCTGAGGAGGCCTGGAATGTGAAGGAGGAGCTGAAATACGAAACGCGCAGCTTCGAGTGGAAAGAAGAAAGCTTCCGAGTTTGTCTTTGGCTGTTTCGTATCAGTGCCTCTGCTGGGCTTCAGCAGTCTTGGGTAAAGTACAGAAATCTCTCTGGGGGGGAAAAAAAAAAGAAAAGTTTGTTCCCACCACCTAAGGATGCTGATTGCTCTGTTTAAGTGACCTGTGTGGGATACTCCAATGTTTGTGTGCACACTGACGTGAGAGCTGCCAAGGCCTCCTGTGGGTCTGTCTTGCAGCTCTAGCACAGCCTCTGGGTCCCTGAGGTGTCCCTGGCAGAACTGTTGAGCAGCAGGCATTGACGCTATTGGACAGACGTTGAGAAGCAGTTTGGGGGCCAGCTGCTCAGGCAGAAGGAAGCTGGTATGGCTGAGACCACCCTATCTACAGCCTCAGTCCTGCCTCTCAGCAGTTGCTGTGGGATGGATCACGGGCAGCTTTGTTTGTAAAACTGTTCTACAGCACGTGGGGCAGAGAAAAACTCCCTGTTTATAAGCTGGCATAAGGGAAGATAATAAAATGTGGGGTTTTTCTAACGGGGTGTGTGTGGGGTGTGTGTGCTGATCGTGCAAATCGGTTGCTTTTTTTTTATTGCTACTGGCCAACTGCACTACTTGTGCTGAGATGAGAAGAAGAAAAGGTCTGCACAAGAGAAGAATGAGTTAGCTGAGAATCTCAGGCGTAAGCCAGGCAGCTCCAGTGGAGTTTTGCTGAGGCAATTGTGAAAGACACTCTGAACTTTATAGCCACACAAGTCTGGTGTTGTATCTGGTTTCATGTTACTGTTTTATAGATGTTTGCCTGTTGCTTTGGGTTTCTGAAGGTACATCAACAAGTAGTGGTCACAACTTAGTTACCAAAATAAAAAAATTTTCTGTCTTTCTTCATGTCTTCCCTTGATCAGTTCTTCACTCACTCTTTCTGTCCTTTTGATATTCCCTCTTCTCTTAGCTTTCAGGGTTTTGTTCTGACCTTCTCACATTTCTGTTCTTGGGCTTTTCTAAGCTCTTGCTTGTCTTTTAGCCCATGTCAGTCTCTGCTAAATTTATTTTCCTCCTGGACTAAACCACCATTAATGAGTGATTTCTGTCTTAATTTTTTTTTTTCTTATCACTGTGATATTTTTGCTGCACTTAAGAGGCTACATTTTAAAGGATGAAAATGGAATGGGACTTTCTGGAGGAGAAACCTGGGACTCTGTTGCTTGTCAGTGACTTCAATATCACCTCAACTATACTTGATTTGTACAATATAAAAGTGGTGTCTTCAACCATTTCTGTAATCTCTAAGTAGCTAAAGTCCATGTTAATTTTAAGAAGACTGTATAGACAGTTCTACACAACAGAGAGATGCTTGGGAAGTCATGTGAAAATTCAGTATTTGTATGGGTGTTTCCTGTGATCTGAGGACATGTGAGGCTTGATCGCTGCCTGGCAGTGAGGCCTGTGAGAATGGTGTTTTGGTGGTGGGGACAGAAAAGGCACCACTTCCGTGCTGAAAGGAAAAAAACTGTACTCAACAAGCAAGCACAGGTGACGACTGCTGGGTTTAAAAGCAAGTTGGATGTATCTGATTTAAAAAAAAATCCATGCAAGATCCTGGTATCTGGGTTACATCTCAACAGCTTGTAATTTGCAGCTAATATAATATCAGAAATTTAAAAAAATTACAAGGTAAAATATTTACTGCAGTTCGTAATAATGATCCAGAAGCCTATTACACTTGCTGTGCTTCCTTACTGTTGTTACTTTCACCTAAAACATTACTTTACAACTGTCTGAAAAACAAAATCTTTTGTTCAACATTATCTAGGCTCTTACATTTCAGATCTTGATATTCTTATGTTTTATGTTTTTCTGAAACAAATTGCTTTATAAATGAATTTGAAAGCAAGAAATGCAAATCTGTCATTTAATCTTTATTTAGTATGCCTTAAGATATTTAAAAAGTGTAAGCTAACATTAATAATAACGTGAGTAAGCTGCACTGGTGGTAGGAAAATTCAGAAGAGATGTAAGTCTTTCTTTTTCTGAAGATCAGAAAACCAGCCTGGTTCCAGACAGGCAACATGTGAGTAGCCCAAATGCCCGTCTCTCAGGAATGATCAGACCCATAAGGCTATGCTGAATGTCTGAAGATGCCTCGGGTCTTTCAAAGGACAGTGCTGTAGCCTCGTGCATAGAATAGTTTTGTTTAGAAGAGACCTTTTAGATCCAGTCCAACCTTTAAACCAGCACTGCCAGGTCACTACTAAATTGTGTCCTTAAGCACTACATCTTTACATCTTTTAAATACCTTCAGGGATGGTGACTCCACCACTTCCCTGGGCAGCCTGTTCCAGTGCTTGACAACCCTTTTGGTGAAGAATTTTCCTAATGTCCAGCCTAAACTTCCCCTGGCGCAACTTGAGGCTGTTTCCTCTTGTCCTGTCACTTGTTACTTGGGAGAAGAGACTGACCCCCACCTCACTATGACCTCCTTTCAGGTAGTTGTAGAGAGCAATGAGGTCTCCCCTCAGCCTCCTCCTTTTCTCCAATTCCCTCAGCCGCTCCTCATAAGACGTGTTCTCTAGACCCTTCACCAGTTTCGATGCCCTTCTCTGAACTCACTCCAGGATCTCAGTGTCCTTGTAGTGAGGGGACCAAAACTGGACACAGTATTCAAGGTGTGGCCTCACCAGTGCTGAGTGCAGGGGGACAATCACTTCCCTGCTCCTGCTGGCCACACTGTTCCTGATACAAGCCAGGACGCTGTTGGTCTTTTTGGCCACCTGGGCACACTGCTGTGTGTGTCACAGACATGAGTGACACAAATTTAGGTTTTTTCCTCTGCCATAGGCTTTCTCTGTGACAGTTGATTCAGGGGTGCTTATCTGACCAGAAATGTTTGTTTCTTTTTGCTTTTTCCCCACCACTCCTTCTGCACCCAGGTGAGTGTCTGCTGGAGCCACCCCCAGCCCCACGTCCACTTCCATGTCCCGTGCTCTGCGGTGGGCTGAGCCCACGCCGCGTGGCAGAGGAACACTGGAGACAGCGTGAAGGGACTGAATGTCATGACTCGCCGTGATTGTTGGTCTCCTCTCCCTTGTGTAGTTCCCAGGCGCCGAAGAGACCGCGTACTCCAGGTTTAAGAGCGCCATCGAGCGGAAGCTGGCAGCCCGGGCTCCGGTGGCAAGCAGCCCCATGGTCACCAGATGGCAGCAGCTGCACGCGAGAGGCCGCGCCACGGGACCACTCCTTCTGCACCCAGGTGAGTGTCTGCTGGAGCCACCCGCAGCCCCACGTCCACTTCCATGTCCCGTGCTCTGCGGTGGGCTGAGCCCACGCCGCGTGGCAGAGGAACACTGGAGACAGCGTGAAGGGACTGAATGTCAT
>NW_010421497.1:51839-57481 GCF_000710305.1 Buceros rhinoceros silvestris | reverse complement strand
TTCCTCCATGTTGAACCCAGGACAGATGGTAAACCAATGAAATCCCAACAGGACTGATGGTACACGTCTGGTAAAAGAAGAGCTGTTGTATTTTGACTGAAGATGCATGCTAGACACAGTGCAAAGCAGAAGTGTAGCAAATAAGCATTACAGCTATCTGCAAAAAGCCCCAGAGAAGTTCTTTTCAGGGTTACCTCTCTTTTCCCAAAAAATCATTTCAGTAGTGGCTGGTTTTGTAGGCAGTCAAAAAGGACTTTTTGGAAGCAGCCCTATGCATCAAAAATTTTCTTCTTGGTGATGCAGGCAGTGAAACATGGCTGAACTATAGGAGAAGGGACCACCTGGCCTGAAAAATTTCTTTTGACTGATACAATGAATCACTTTGTCGAATATCACTTCAGGTACATGTTTGCCTGAATGCAAGTACCTCATCAGAGCCCAAGATGAATCCTGCGGACTCTGCTTTTAAATCCAGTAACTGGGGAGAGCCTGCAGTAGGCAATTGCCAACATACAGAGGTTTAGTGAACATGCTGTGATTACAGCTAACAAGAGGTGGTCATTGTTTAGAAGTGTTAAAACTGTACAAAGGGCTACAGAAAATCATTGTTTCTGTACCATGGTACTGGTGCTGGTCTCCAGGTGCTGATCTCCAGGTGCTGGTATTCTTCTGCTTTTTTCTTCATGCAGAAGACTGGGACCAAACTGAGGAGAAAGAAGCAAAGTGAGGAAGTGTAGTAGGCTTTGCTGTGCTTGAAAACCCATGCTGCTGCACATCTTGCTACTGACTAGCTTATCATTTTACTCTGTCCAGGTCTGCATTCCCAGAACAGTAACTAAAAGGAGAGAGGAACACAGCATAGGTCACAACTGATGGCTCCATAAGCTTTACTCCTGTGGCTCTGGTCACATCTCATTGACAGTATCCTACAGGGAAAATTGGTGATATGGAAAACACAAAGCACTGAAATGAGCAACTGCAGGAGAAGTTGTTTCTCTTTAGCAATTTGAAGAGCACTTTTAGAAATCACAGGCAAACTTCCACCCTGCTGACGAAAAGTAGGAAAGATCAAGAAAATCAGCTAAATCATTTTGCCAGAAAAGATCTCTCTCTCATCAGTCTTCAGAGGCCTTGATAGTTGGCTGAGACAATGCCAGGCCCAGTGGTAGCACTGTTTTGCATCAGGGGCGGCACTGCTTTAACACAGTTTAACCCAGCTGGAGCTTGAGAACACCCTGCAATAGCAAAAGGACATCCGACCTGTCCCTGCACGGCAAGGGTACATGGAGACAGGCCTATAGCGCTGCTGCCAATATCACACATTAGTGTGGACGTAGCAAATGTTCAGTGTACACAGCATGCATGGCTGGTGCCTCACTACCTCCAAACGCTGGAGACTAGAAGTAGACATTTACAGAGAAGACCTGCCCTCCTCTGAGGAGTTCATTTAGTCTGCACATCCTAAAGCAGGTGTTCCAAATGGGTGAGAAACTTGCACTACAAACACACCTTTTGTTGACTGCAAAAAAAATCTCGAGGACCCACTCGGTTGCAGAAGCCTGTAGGGTTCTGCAAGTTCTGTAAGACATCACCTTATGTTCACAAGGCAATTATAGTTCAATGGCCTTGAGGGTTTTTGCTAATGAACAGGTATTAGTTTACCTGAGGGATCTGATGTAGGTAAGCAGAGCTGTGTGAAATCACTTGTCTGTGAAACCTGGTGCTCAGAGATGGGCAAAATTCAAAAACGTGTGATATTTTACTCCCTTTCTTTCCATGAGGATGACGCAGAACTACAAGGTTACCAGCATATTGCTGACTCTAGAAAGCAGTCATAAATAAAATAACTGATAACTGACAATGATGAACGATATTTTGATAAAAGCAGGGGATTTTAATCCCTGTGCTAAACGAGTGTATCATATGATCTCAGTTTTTTCAACTGTAACTCATCAATCATCACGGCTTCACAGATGAAGATTTGGGAAGGGCTTTACCCATGCTTACTGCAAGCACATTGATGGCTGAAAAGGCCAATGCAGGATAGGCAAGACCGGTTGCAAAGAGCACACCGGAAGGTCTCCTTGGGTGGTATAGTCAAGGCACAGTTCTTTCCGCACTGTCTTTTCTCCTCAAGACTGATTCTACGTGTGCTCTCAAAGGAGGCAGCAGCGTTATGTATGGTGTGTCTCCAAATCTCCCGATTGGAGGCCTTGTCGTGAGGAAAGAGCTTGTGTGCCCTTGTGAGGTTGAGAGCTGTGCTGGTGGTGGCATGTGCCTCCGGTTTGGTCTCCCAGGCCTGACAGGTCTCAGCTGAAGGGTCAGACAAATTGTGTCCACGGGCAGGATGGGCTCACTAGCCTTCGGGCAACCATCCTAGGAGAAGGACAACTCTGACTCCAAACCCGGGCAGATGGAGCTTGTTTAGCCTTGTAAGGCATCCATCATCTAAGAGAAGGATACTCTAACCAAACCTACGACCCGAGGACTTCGCTGTCACCGTCCAACTCATCAATATACCGATAAAATAAGGCACCCATATATTACAAAGAAAAAAATGGAAAAAAATGTTGTTAATGCTTTGAAGGGCTTTGTCATAAAACCAGTAAAAGCACGCTGGTAAGTGGTGGTAGTCTATGACTGATTGGCTCATTCTGATTGTGCAGTTAAACCTTCAAGAGGAAACACAATGGTTTTCTTGAAAAATGATCGTGCATGTTAGACGGCATCCAGCTACGGTGCATAATTTGTTATTCCAATATTATTTCCAATAATATTTATCCATCTATTTTGTAATCTTTTATGCCTGTTTCCTTGACAACAGCATAATACCTCATGATCTGTCCTGACAAACACAAATTATAACTTGTGATCCTCTGGGCTAAGGGTTGTTAGGCAGCAGATGAATGGCGGTTCCATTGGGGGCTGGTTTTTAGCAGAGAGGGGAAATGGTAGACAAGGGCTGACCTGCATTTTGTTTGACCTTGAGGGGGAAAATGCATCTTGCACTCAAAATGCTTGCAGATGGCTAGATCCTATAATGATATCAAACCTTAATTTTGATCTATTGTAATCCAAGCAGGTTAAAACACCTTGTGTCCCATGAGCCTTGTCCTTTGCCTGCAGCCAGGGTGGGAAGGGTGCAGGGACTGACAGTTACAGCACTGAGCTGCCTAGGGTTTAACTATGCATCTTTGGTCACTGGAGGTCAGAATAAGCAACAGTCTTCATAAATCCTGCTCTTGATGCTCACATCTTCCAGTCCAGATTTCCCAGGTGAATGTTTTGTGAAACTGCCCAGGTAATGTGCTTATACAGTAAACCCAATCTGTCCATAGGTAAACAGTTCCCAATCACTCAGGGAAAGTGCTTATTTCCTATTAGCAGGGCAAGCAAAACTGATTAAAAACTACTAAGTCAGGCACCCCAGCTTCTTGTCTTCTCCTTGTCATGCTAATTACAGGAAATAGGAAAATGCCTGATAATTTACCCACATAATCAAAAAAATATTATTCAGCCCAGTTGAAAGAATAAGTCATTCTTTAACACCAGCAGGAGACATGTTTTTGATGCTGAAGTGTCTTGAATTAAAAAACCAGCACATCCTGCATGTTTTTTTTTTATTTTAGATACACGGTTAAACAAAAGGTGGAGGATTTTAATTTAGCCATTAGAGGTCAGTAAATCCCAGGTTATTCATTGGTTTGTTGAATTCAATTAGTGAAAAAAACTGGAAACAAAGGTAAGATTTAAAAATTGCAGCATTTCTGAAGCTTCGGGGTCAAATGTTGGGAGAAATACACTCCTGGAATAGAGATTTTAAGAGTAAAATTGTAGTTTACAGCTGAAAAATTAGTCCACATCCTTCAGAATTTATTGACATTCTCTTTGTAAGCTTTATTTCAAACACTTAAACAAAAATGTAAACAGGTGACTGCCCAACACAAGATGCAAAATAAATCCAGGGAGCAGGGAGCTGGATCAAGAGAACATTTTTTCATACGTGGGTGTGTAACCACTATACTATGTTGCAGTTAGTTTCTCACATACTGCTGCCCTCTTGGCCCAGGGATTTGTCTACTTCTCCACAGCAGCCCAGCTGCAGTAGAAAGGTGCAAGGAGACACTGACTTCCACACGCAGACTGGGGGACAGGAAGGTTACATTATTCTTCTCGTACTACCGCCACTAACAGAAAACTTTCTTAGTCTAATTAAGGTAACTGCACATGATTTAATAATGCCTGATCCTAATCAATGCAACTTAAATAATACATCTATTGACCAGCTAAAACTGAGCTTGCTTTGTAACTCCTGAGCCAGAGAGAATCTTGGGCTCATTTATCTCCTGGACCTTCTCCCTCCCTGGTTTTTCTGCTGCCTAATATTCTGTCATCCTATCTGAAGCTTGCCGGATGTATGTGCCTCTAATGATTGCTCCAATTTGCTAAACAGCTCTTCGTATTTTACTGTTCCTGGGTGCCCAGGTGCTAACCTGCAGCCTGCAGGCGTTTCCCTGCTCCACGCAAGTACATCCCTCTCTACCATATGTCTTGCTGTGCCAGACTGCCTGCTGTGTTACCTGGTATGAACCTTAACCTTCATGCCTGACTCCCCGATATATGAAATAGAGAGAATGCAAACACCAGTCAGGTAAAGCACATCTGCTGATGTGCACTCTCACTCTCATTACGGGAATTTGCTGGGAGAGGAGACAGACACAGGTCTCAGTTACTATTAGACTGCCAATGTCAAAAAGACAAAAGCCAGCCTGAATGGAACACCCTCAGTGAAAAAGTGTTTATAACATATTATAAGGCCAAGGTGAAACTTCCTCTGGAGCTGCCTGCAGTCCTGTGTCAGACAGTCTGAATTCAACAAAAGAAACACCACACACAAGAAGGGATATAGGCAGGGACACAGCAATGATCAACAGAAAAGGAAAAAAGCTAAAAACAGGGCAGTGTGTCTGGCCTGCTGAAATAAAGGCTGGGGATAGTTATGTCAGTAGACCACAAATATATTGAGGGGTAAGTGTAGAGGAGGGAGATAAGCTATTCAGGGTTAAGAATATCTTTGGCACAAAACCAGATGGATATGAATTGTCTGTAAATAAAATCTAGTCTAGAACTCAGGAAAAGATTTCCAGATCTCTCAAATGCCTCGATTTTTCATTGGCAACAAATGATTAATTTAAATGTAGATCTTTGTTAAGTAAAGAAATGACAAGCCATGTTTGTCTATGACAGGAGGGGACTGGAACTGGTGATCCAACAGGCCTGTAGGATCATTAGCTAGCTAGATCCCTTTGAAAGTACTTTACAAATAAGTCTTCAAAGAGTAACTGCATAAGGTCCAGTTCTGTTGTGTGAGCTTCCACAGTGTTTCATGGGAATCCCTCACACTGATGAATTTAAGGCTTCCAGATGACAGATGATTGCCAAGGCCTGCGTGCAAGACTGTATGAGGTGACAGCTTGCAGATCATGCAAACTTTATGTCAACAAGGAACATGGACCTTGGATGGGTGAAGAACCCACTTCATTTATGACTTTCAGATATTTGTGTTGAAAATTCTTGTCCTAGGGAAAAAATGTAACAGTAAAATTCCGAAAGTCGGTAGGCATAGAGCAAGATTTCTGCTG
>NW_010421497.1:45418-51756 GCF_000710305.1 Buceros rhinoceros silvestris | reverse complement strand
CTGAACCTGTGCTCAGCACAGAAGGGAAAGACATTGAAGATACGTTCAGTGTGTGTTCAGAAGCTTCTTCTTTTGTTCTGGAGAAATAAAACTGAAGCAGTAAAATAAAAGGAACTGAATCCTGTGGTTGGGGATTTGAACTCAGGCTGGTGAGTCAGCCCTGTGGCACCCAGAAACAGTCTTCTGCTTCAAAACAAAATATATGCCAGCAGGGAGTTCTTCCTCTGAGGAGAGGCTACCCTGCTGCATCAGTGACTGTGGTGTTGGTGGGACAAAGACTTTGCCATTATCCCCAGGGAAACCAAAGGGAAGGTAGGGGCTTCTACAGCCCTGCAATGGCAGGTCTTGCAAAGATCAGAGAATGGGGTTGTTGACCTCATGGTGTCACTGCACGGTCCCTGTGACAACATGCTAACAGATTTTGTTCTTCAAAAGTAGAAGTTGAACTTTGTGCTCTTCTGTCCATGTTCAGGAACAGACTGATTTATGCAAGCCTTTCACATTCAATAACTTTCTTTAATTTCAGTGGTGTTTTTTGTTTGTTTGCAAATAACATGTAATGTTGTGTTAATAAAGAAGAATGCTGCAAGACTGTCAAAATAATAAACAGCTTGGTGTATGTGACGTCTTAATAATCCTCCCTAAGTATCATGGCTCTCATCATCATCCTAACTCAATGACAAATGATTTGATCTTTCATTTTCTCTAATCAAGAGCTCTGGAACGAAATCATTTTACTTAATGGGAACTGCAAAGACGCTTGAATACAGATTCAAAACTCAAGTCAGACATGACTTTTGAGCCACGTGCTGTCTCGGTCAAAGTGTAGATACAAAAAGGAAGAGTAGAGACTAGGATGCAAAAGCCAGAAAAATAACCACAGACAGAAGCAAAAATTTCGTCTGTTTTTGTTTAGAAGATAGCACATTAAAAGGCTAGAAGGTAAATGCATCATCAGCTCAGTTTTCATCACTTAGAGTAGATATTTTAAGAAACATCATCAACTAAGTAGGAAGTTGCCATGTGGCTAATAAGGAAGATTGGATTGGATGAAATAACAACACAAACAGCCTCAGGAAAAACCCCATGATATATACTGATGACTACAGCTGAAATCTGCTATTCAAACTTTTTTTTTTTATTGATGTAAGAGCTATCATGTGTTCTTCATGCGGCAGCATCCACTGTGAAGGTCATATTTGAAACAATATATATTGATCTGAGCCTATGTAAGAGAGACATTGTAGATGCAAAATAATGATTTGGTCGGGCACCATTCTCTTGCGCACTGAAAGCGTATGTATGAGCACAATGCAAACCACTTCTGACATTTCTCTGCAAACTGCCCAGCCCTTCTCCCAGCACTGTGACATGATGCTGGCAGGCAGCCCTGCAGGAAGAAACTTTCTGCTGGGGGTGTGCAGAAGATTTGATTCCCCAGGCATTGCTTGTGTCCAGCTTTCACTGTGCTGGGGCATAAGTCCCACAACACAGTGTAAAGAGATGTGAGCAGACCTTAGCAGCAAGGGCTGAAAGCTACTATTCATACCAACCTTCCTATTGATTTAAAAGCAATTATTTGCCCGAGTAAGCGCTGCTCATCTGAGAAAGGGGTTACAAAGTCATAGCCAGAGGCTTCTGAAAGCTCTTATCAGTCCCAGATATATGTGTGAGACTTGTGCTCTACTTTCATGAGGTGTTTACAGTCCTGAGTTTCCTTGTGAAGGCACCCAAGTCTTACGTGCACTCCCTTTTTGGAGTTACTGTACATGGCCACAGCATTCCTTGGTGTCTTTTAGAAAGATTTGAGATGTGACTAAGTTTGGCAAGCTTTCTAGGTGGTACTGAAGTAATGTGCTACCCTGCCAAGGGTTTTTGCTACTAGTCAGCCCTTTACATGGTCTCCCAAATCCAGCTTGGACTTGTGAGGGGCTGAGGAGAGGACAGCCCAGTGTCCAGCTTGATGGCGGTTCCCCAGGGATGGACCAGCCCTTTTCCAGAATGCTAGGAGAGGATTATGAGCTGAGAGGATTACTCTGAACTCTCTGGCCTGCACCATATATTAGGACTACCTGAAGGTAGAGGTGGAGATGGCAACAGCCTGGATACACTGAGAGAGAGATGGCTAAAAATGCAGCCCCAAAACTGGCTGTAATCACATTAGCCTTCTGAAACAGACACGTCCAAGTTGCATCGAGCTCAGGTCTAGGCACATTTTAACCTGACTGTGCCACATCTGGTCTGCCATCAGTCTGTCCATCCCTTACAGAGTGCAAAGGGTGACAGTAAACATTTTACTCTGAGCAATAATGAGTCTTTGGTCCAGGAGGGAAAGTCTTAAGAAGCAATTTCCAGCATATGATTCCTAAAACTCTACAGCTATGGAGAGGCTGTGTGACTCAGTGGACTATGATTATGCAGGCAATAAAAATTAATTCCATTTGGCTTCTGGTTTAGTACATAACTTTTGGTCAGTGATTTAATCTTTCCCACTCTCTCTTATGAGTTATATGACATTGGTAGGACCCAGTTCAGGACATGCTTTTATATTCTCTGGAGCTGCAAGGGTTATGTAACTGCTAAGCATCACTTGTGTCATGTCAGTTATGTACCTTCGAGGCTTAAATGGTAGCTCTGACAGACCCTTAGTAGTAGGAGTGTTACAGGCATCAGCATGTCTGTAAGTACAGGTAAATCTCCTTGTGTTTATTTTGTCCTCAAGTGGATCACCAAAACCAGTCTATTGCTTCACACACAGTAAGTATCCTGTCCTGAATCTTCACAGTTTGGGGCTTTCTGTAGCACAAATCCTCTGCCAGAACTTGCAGTATGATCTTACTTGATTTCTTTGAAATTCTTTTCAAGGGTACAGGTCTACATGCTGACATTATGAAGCCACATTCTCATGTTGCCCAGTTTTTGCTTTCTTTCATATGCTTGGTGTGTTGGGTGCTCTTAACATTTAAAGTACTATGAGTACATTGAGTCAGTAATTAATGTCTTTACAGCTTTCTCAGCTACTGTTCATCAACTAGATAGAACTGAAATGTGACAAATGCATACTGCTTGAGTTTTGCCATTTGTTTTTAAAAAACATTTGTTATCAGACAGCACGATGGAAAATTTTGTAAGATCAGTGTCTTGGATGATACATAGAAAGACAACGGTCACGTGGTCCTCCAGCACCATTTTTCCGGCTGCTGAAACTGAGATGCTGATTTTTATTTCCACAACACAGATCATGAAAGAGGACAGAATAAATGGCCTTGAAGTAACAGAATAGCAGAGGAATAATGATGAAATCACTTAGGACTTATCTGCACTCTGGATACTTTTGAGAAGCCCATAACAAACTCTTTTTGTTAGGATACTTCGGGTTTTGCTAAGCATGAAATGAGCGGAGATAAGGAGTTTGTGGTGCAAGGAAAACTAGCTACTCTCACAGATGAATTGCTGTCCTATCACTGCAGATCATAAAAAAGCAATTAATCTGCAATCATAAAGTTCTTGTTCTCTATTTTAAATGTTGGGGAAAGAAAGAAATTTAATTCTTGACATTAAGTGAAAATTAAGTGTGCAATGTGATGCTTTGTATTTAGGAAGGGACCTTGCGTAGTCTTGTAAAGGCTTGCTAAGCCCAAAGCAAAACCAGCTCTGTTAAATAACTCATGACAGACGTGTGTCTCATTTGTTCTTAAAAATCTCCATAAATGAAGATTCTCCACCATTGTAAACTTAGGTTTGTTTTCCACAAAGAGAAATTGAGCAGTCTGGACCCATTTCACTGGAACAACAGCTTTTATCAGAAGAAGTTTCCTAGCACTGGCCAGTGCTCTCTCATTCCACTTCACTGAAGAAACTGCCTGCATTCAAGGAAATGCCCAACCTGGGGCACTGGCCAGCCTCTTGACCAAAGCAGCCACCGCATAATCCAGAGGAGAGTTATGATCTAGAAACCTACACCAAATTGAGATCTATAACAAATCCAAAGTAGTTATTCCGGGTATTTGGACCCCTCACCCCTTGCCAGGTGGTTTATTATCATCTCAAAACACTTTTCCTCCTTCTGCTTTGTCTGTGATGTCCTTCCTCTACTCCTCCCCAACTTAACTCGCTCAAACTGATAAACCTCTCCTTTTTCATGGTCTCTGCCCTATTGTAGCCCACCTAAATGATATTTCTAGACCAGATTTTGTGAAAGGCAGCTGAACACTGAGGGAGAATATTCTAACATCCTTGGATACTCCTTCGATACCTCACAAACTCTTCTGCCTGTGCAGAACATGGAAGGGTAGCAAGTAAATATGTCCCTCTGGACGTGGCAGTCCCCATGGCCACAACGAACCCAACAGTTGACCAAAGAAACTGCCTGTTCCTTTTATAACTCCTACCAGCACAGTGTAAGTTTACCTTCTCTGACAGTGATTTTCTGGCCACTGTCATATGCCACTGGCCCACCAAGTCCCCTGAGAGGCTGCTGGTGGACCAGCCTCTCTTTGCTTTTGTGGAAGCAGCACTCTGCGCATAGTCTCTGCAAGGAGGAGCTGCTGCGATGGACCTAATCTTTACAGGCAGAGGGGAGCCAACACTTGTGGGACTGCAGAGAGCCTTGCTCACAGTTGCCATTGTCTTATGCCGTTACCTTTAGGGTCTCTTTCACAGGCACCCCCTTGTCATGGGGAAAGAGCTTGCGTGCCCTTGTGAGGTTGAGAGCTGTGCTGGTGGTGGCATGTGCCTCCGGTGGGGTCTCCCAAGCCAGACAGGTCTCAACTGAAGGGTCAGACAAAGTGTGTCCACGGGCAGGATGGGCTCACTAGCCTTCGGGCATCATCCTAGGAGAAGGACAACTCTGACTCCAAACCCGGGCAGATGGAGCTCGTTTAGCCTTGTAAGGCATCCATCATCTAAGAGAAGGATGCTCTGACCAAACCTATGATCTGAGGACTTCGCTGTCACTGTCCAAGCTCGCTAGGCCCTGGCAGATGAACCTCAGGTATAAAGGGTGGAGCCAGTTCTGCACACGCTGGTGCCTCACCTAAAAAACCCACCGGGCAGGCCCGAAGGGTGCACTCATCGTTTGCAAGCCCTGCAGCGAACTAGCCTTTTCAGCCATCAGCATGCTTTCAGTAAGTGTGGGAAAAATCCTTCCTAAATCTTTGTTTGCGAAGCCAAGCCATGATGATGATGACTTCTAGGGTGTTGAAAATCCCACCCAGGAGGCCTAAAACAGTCCACCAGCATGTCTGACTGTGAAAGCCAAAGTTTCTGAGCCCTGATATCCATCATGCTTATTTACGAGGGGTCCTACACTAGGCCCTCATATATATAATCTGACCTATATATTGCAAGTTCCCATCACCCATTAATCCCTTGGGTTTTTTACTAGGCATCAAGGCATAAGATACTTCCTCCTCTCTTATTCCTTCCCTAAGATTCATACTGGGATGGAAAAAATGACGTATTTTCCCCAGACACATAAGTGTTACAGCTGACTGACAAGTGTTCCTGCTCCTCCAGAACTGCAGTTGCTCTGTTCCTTTATGCAAGGTTTAGGAATGACCCTTCCTTCTATATTTAAGTGGTACCATTTGCTGACTTGATCTTGTGTCTTGTACCCCCAACATTAATTTAATTCCTTCCCTTTTTGACTCCCACAATTTTTGTGTCATGAAAGACTTGCAAACACAAATCCCTCAGGCAACTTTAAAAATATCAGCCTTTATCAATACTGTTTATTCTGTTGATACAGCTTTTGTCAAGGTCTGTTTTTCCTTTTCTACCTTCTCAAGACCAATTCTGGGAGAAGAAGGAGGAATGCAATTTCCTTTCCCACTGCTCTTCTAAGATTTTACAGGTGGCCCTGGACTCACTGCACTATAAAACATCCTTATTGGGAAAAAGCCAGAGATGGCTTTGCTTGGGGCTCCCTGCGCGTCCCTTCTATTCGTTGTTTATCAACTTTCTCTAAGACCTTCATGGTCCTTCTTTCTGTCTCCTTTACAATGTTTTACCTCTGCTCCCTTGCTCAGTTGATATGCTTCTGCTTTGACCTGTCTCGCATCCCACACACCTCTTCTCTCCCCACTCTCTCCATTAGCACTTTCTTTCCCCCACAAGCATCCAGAGAAATTCCATTGCCACCATGTTCAATCCCTTCGGCTGCCCCTACACTGGTGAATTTACTCAAGGCCCAGGAAGAGCCTGCCAAAAGCACCAGTGTCCCAGGTCTGCTCAGTGGGGACCCTGCTGAATGCTGTTTATTACTGTTGGCCTTTGGCCAGGCCATCGCAGCCAGTGGGCTCACTGGCAATGCTTGTTCTGGTTGCTCTGGCTGCAGG
>NW_010421497.1:43575-45220 GCF_000710305.1 Buceros rhinoceros silvestris | reverse complement strand
TGGAAGATCGGTATGTCTGTATGTCTGTGTGTGCACACATGTCCGTTGCTACTCAGCGGCAGCCCTCGCTCTTTTTGCAGGCTTCCACATCCTTTTTATTGCTAAATTTCCGTTTTCCTGCTACCCCCCTGAAGGGGCCTCTAGTTCCTGAGTATCCAGCCAGAGCTTGCTGTTCCGTTACCAGTTCAGAGGTAAGAACAGCACTTACTGAATGGCCCATTCACATCCTGATAGACTTACAAACCACACAGAAAACACGGAGGGAGGGCTCCTCTGCTCAGCCAGCTCAGGCAGGAGCACCTCAATCAGCAGGAGACACTCAAGGCACCGTAACTTCAGCTCAGAACTGAGTGGTCACCACTGAACAGCAGTGCAGACTGTGCTGGGGTGGCCCTGCACCGTGAGGAGCCCATCAGCCCCATCTCTGACTTCAGACCTGGCAGCAAACTAACAGAGGCAGAAATGGCCTCCGAAAGAAGGCCCGTGCTTCTCCTGCAGCTCCAAGCAAGGAGCTGGATCATTTCCAAAGACAATGTTACGTGTACTCATCTGGAAGTTGTGTAAATAAATCGGTTCAAGGAATTAACTGGGTTTTCTGAGCAGCTACAGCTTTTCCCGCTGAACCCTCAGCAAGGCAGCAATCAGCTGCCCTTGCTGCAGCGTTGACCACTGCACTCCCTGTGCTGCCCTCAGTTCAGTCAAAGCTCTCTGTCATCTGTACTTTGTCTCATATAGGATCCTTTTGCACTTGGTGGTATGTAAGGAATTTGCAGCCTTAAAAAGGCTGGAAATAATTTTCACCCTCTCCAAAAGTTTGTATGATAGATCTTTAATGGCATTTCCCGGTGACCTTGCTGTTGGTGACCGTGATACCTGTGCTCTTACCCTGTTATTTGTCTCCACAATCAATATTACCATGCATTTTAAAAGGTGCTTTGGAAGTCTCCAATATGTGAAAACAGAAGAATGTAACAATGGTGCCAGTATACTGGGCCCAGTACCCTGGGCTGTGCCAACAGCTGCCTTGTTTTGCCTATTTTGACAACAGAAACATAACTGAAGAAACATAATCCTGAGTCTGTTTGGTTGATGCAGCATTCACTTCTAAACCTTAAACCTTCACATCACACACTTTTTCTTAATTAGCTGAACCTCAAATTTTGGTGAAAGACAATAGAGTTTTAGACAAAACTCATCACAAGACTGGAACAAGGAACTTCTGTAAATTTCAGTAAAAATCCCTTGTCACGTTTTCATTTATAAAACTGAAACAAGGATGTTCGAGTGCCCACCTCAGAAGGAATTAGGAGGTGCCTCAAAGGGCTTTTGAGACTGAAAATAATTCACTACTCTTCAGTCCTCTTGCCCACTGATGTATTGCTTGGAGATCATCAAAGCTGTTGGGGTGACTTTTGTTAGTAACAGGTACTAAGCTGATGTCAAGAGTTAAGGCTGGGCCAGCCACCAGTCCAATGACGGATGCTCTCTGTTAGCGCCTCTCCCTTCCCAAAGGGGAAAAGAAAGGGAATAAGGAGACAGACTTACAGATTGGAAAAGAAAACTAAAACTGCTTTAATGAATATAATAACAATAAAATTGAATATATACACATATATACAAAACAAATACTGAACCCAACCCCCCC
>NW_010421497.1:39823-43491 GCF_000710305.1 Buceros rhinoceros silvestris | reverse complement strand
CCCCCCGCCCCGATGCCAATCATATCACTGTCACCACTGATGCTGTGGGCAGACACTGGGGAAGTCCCAGATTGGATTCAGCAGCAGACAAGAACCAGATTCAGGAGCTGAATTCCGGAACTGGATTCAGCAATACACAGATTGGAATTGATGGCAGAATGGATAGAGTCCTCCTTGGACACTGGCCATTGAAGAAGGGACCTTGACCTTTGTGGTCACTCAGCTTTATACTGAATATGACATATATGGGATGGAACACCTCACTGGTCAGTTTAGGGTCACCTGTCCTCCCTGCAGGTGCAGCCTCTAACTTACTGCACCCCACCATGGCACACAGGGTTTAGCAGTGACCTTGGTCTGCACAGGAGCAAGTATAAGCAAGACCCTGTCTGCACAGTAACTTGATGTAAACATCAAGTGTTATCAATTCTAGAAGCAGACACTGTCTGCAAAAACATGCCGTTAACTTCAGAAAGCACAGTTAGTTAGTTAGAAGGGACTGAGCCAAAAAGTGAAATCACTGAAGAGAATTAGTTCTGTTCTAACTCAAACCAGGGCAGCTAGATAGGAGTTACCCAGAGCATCAGGAGGTGCTAGTCTCATAATGCTCCTGAGGCTAGGGGCAGAAACCATCAATCTTGACTGCACCTTTTCCCAGTGCATGGAGTTCAGTGAGGGTGAGCGTATGTCTAATGCACACAGTCATAGGTACACGGATTCAGATACACAGAGGCATAGATGTGAAGTTAAAAGGGACTGTGGAATATCCAAAATATTGCTGTTGTCCCTTCAGAACAAAAAACAAATTAGTAGCTTGAACTTGCTGTTATTATGGAGGCAAGAAATACATTAAATCAGTGTGACTAATCCTGTGATTGAGGGCTGCAGAACAGGTTTGGGACTTAATCTCTTCTGAGAAAAATCCCCATTTAACAGGACTAAAATGATCCTCCAATCAGATCATGAAGGACAATGTTTCAAGCATGTGGAAGAAGGCATCATAATTAATTTTCAGTTCGGAGGCAATTTTTTTTTGTCTACGTAAGTCTATTATACATGTGAAGCAACTGTGTGTTCAACTGCAGCTGTAAAATAATGATAATTTTTATTAGAGAGTTAAGATCATCTGAACTCAAGGCTGTTTCAGGACAGAACAGTGATTTTGAAGCACCAAAGGAAGAATGTGGTTGTTTGCAGAAAATGCAATGACAGAGAGGGGATGTAGTGTCCTTTTTCAGGAGTCACATTTAAGGGGTAAGATTGGAAGTGCATTATCTTGATGTGGGATTACAGAAAGCCCACTTGCACAGCTGGTACAACTGGCACTGAGAGGAATACAATCTGCCTGCTCTCCAGTGTCTAAGCAGTAATAACATACTGTTTTCAACATACTGTAACACTGGGGAAGGGTCTTACTGAATTTTAAAGTAATTGCTGTATATGTATAGATACGTGTCTCAGTGTATGTTTGTGGCTAACCGTTGTCTTTTGCTATTTCCAGTTTCTTAAAACTCACATAGAGCTGCTTAATTCAGGGTAACTCTTTTTTACTTAACTTCCTTCAACTCTGTTTTTTTAAATGTCCTTCTTGCAGTGCGCTTTCCAGGAAGGGAGGGAAGAAAGAGCAGAATAAACATCCACAGCTAGGTCTTGTTTTCAGAGCAATTCAGTACATTCCTGCAGGCTGGGCAGAAGAGCAAGAGCGTCTGCTGTGTTTTCTCAAGGTTACAGGCAGTAACTTTTCAGAGATTAAGTAACGGAGCAGATTAAATTCAGTAAAAATTCAGAGATTGGGGGAGGGGGGCACATTTTGCCCATCCACATATACTGAGAGGACCCAGAAGAAGACAAGGCTGCAGGCAGCACACCTTCCAGGTGGGACGGGGGAGTCTGTGAAATGAGCCATCAGACAGCTCAGTTTGTCCCCAGGTTTTTACAAGGCTGAGACAGAGAGACCTTTGCAAATTTTTTTCTTCGGATAGCCTGAAACTGACAATGAAACAGTTTTGTTTCTACAGTTACTGTACTCAAATAGAGGTTGTGTCTGCAATTAAGCATTTGCAGGCTCAAAGCTCTAAATGTCAGGTGGTATCTGTACTAAATCCTTACCCTGATTCGCCCATATCGCACATTCCTAAACATACACAAATAAAACAGAAACATTCAGAAACTAAAGAACCGAGTTTTGTAGAAATGTCCAAAGTATTGAAGCCGATCTCTTTTGAATGGTGGATTTGGAGTATTTCTTGGAGATTTACTAGAGTGTCACTGAACTTTCCTAATTCTGCAGGCTCCCCGTGAATGCTGCAACGTCAGCTGCAAGTCCAAGCTGGCCGCTGAGACAGGACTCTTGGCCTGGTGTAGAAGGTAACTAATAAACCATCACTGGCAAAATAAGAGCTGGCAAGACAGTTCAGATGGACTGCTTTGTTCAGATGTTCAGATGTTCCTTGCTCAGATGTTCCTTCTTCTGTCAT
Source organism: Buceros rhinoceros silvestris (assembly GCF_000710305.1). Lineage (NCBI taxonomy): Eukaryota > Metazoa > Chordata > Aves > Bucerotiformes > Bucerotidae > Buceros > Buceros rhinoceros. The sequence continues at coordinate 41,014 of NW_010421497.1, read as the reverse complement.
ATAAAATGTTTTCCCTTCTGTAGCCCCCTAGTATGTACATAACATTAGCAAAATGGGTGTTGACCTCTTTTCCCAAGTAACATGATGGGATGAGAGGAAACAGCCTGAAATGACACCAAGGGAGGTTTAGATGGGATATTAGGAAAAATTTCTTCACTTAAAGGGTTGTGAAGCATTGGAATAGACTGCCCACGGCAATGGTGGAGTCACCATCCCTGGAGGTATTTAAAAAACATGTAGATGTGGCACTTAGGAACATGTTATTGGTGGACTTGACAGTGCTAAGCTAACAGCTGGACTCAGTGATCTTAAAGGTCTTTTCCAACCTAAATAATTCTATGATTCTATAACCATTTTTATTCTGTGTAACCAAATGATAACAACCGTAAAATACCATTATCAATGAGCGCATGCTAGAGCTGGAAGCTTGTCACTGCTCAACTTCCTTGCTGTCAGTCTGGGCTGCCCACAGACAGGCTCCCAGCATGCTTATAACCAATAAAGGGAGTTTGAAGAGATCAGAAGGCATATTCATAATCACTTATTACTTGATGCCAACTGGGAGCATAACAAAAGCTGCAAAGAAAGAGGCCACTGATTTCTTATTGCATTCTGTGAGTTACTGAGAAATCAAACCAAGACTCATACTCCCATAACAGCTGATGTCTCTGCCGAGCTCCAAGGTTATTTCATGTTCAGAGTTTTGCTGAAACTGACTGGCCCAAATAAATATCTAATGAGTCAGGCCTCTGAGGATCAGCATTTGTCGTTTTGGCAGGGAAAATATAGCTTTAATTGTCAACATTTCATAATGCAAAATTTCAGATGTGAACTGATCATTTAGAAGCTGCTGATCCATCTTGACAAGACACATATTTTCCTTATGAATGGTATTTCTTTTGATCTTTATGTTTTCCCTGATGCTTCTCTGGCTGCTATTAGCAGGGGTTATCACTCACTTCATCTACTCTTTTTTTTTTCCCCTGAAGTGCTCCAGTGATTTATCCCTTATCATCTTCTTTTCTCTTGAAAATGAAACTTTTGTTGGCCCATGTTACGCTTCCTCGTTATCCACCAATCGCTATCATCAAGCAATGAAGAAAAGAAAAAAAACCCAAACAAAGGAAATATAACCTGCAGTGCCATTTGATGGTCCTGAGTCTAGTTATAAATAAAGACACAACAGGGAAA
>NW_010421497.1:34695-39736 GCF_000710305.1 Buceros rhinoceros silvestris | reverse complement strand
GGGAAAGAGGAAAATATTTTGTGTAAAGAACCTGCAAATTACATCATTGCACAGATCCTGTTATATATATCTGGCAGAAATTCTTTCTCTGATTCCAGGGCTTTGTTACAAAGGGAAGGGAGTGAATTTGCTTTTCTGTATTCTGTCTCTTTTCTTCCCTAACTGGGATACTTTCAGTTGCTTTTTCTTCCCTGAGAATTACTGGCTGGCCCAAACCTTCCTGATTTGTTCCACTTAACTTGACATACAGAATCATTAGCATTTCTCCTTCGGCTGTTCAGCAAAATCTGTCAATTACCACAAAGAGTTTTTGCTAGTCTGAGCAGAAGAAACACCCAAGTGCTTTCTCCTCAGGTTTTAGAGGACTATCAAAGAAAACGTACCTCATTTCAGTGTAAAGTATTAAAGATGAAGTTAGAGATTATCAGCTCACCCAATACAGGTTGAGGACCTTGTTGCAATGTTCAGGAACAGGCCGGATGAGGGAACAAAACTCATCTGTAAAATTCAGGGCAGGTTTGAAAACAAGGCCATGTGTATCAAAGCCTAGTGTGTGACTATTGCAGCATCCAGTGCTACATGTCCATGCTCCAAGATTCAGACTGGGTTCAGCCTGTCTGCTGGACATGGCAGTGTCTGTTCCCAGCTCCAGAAGCACCAGAGGGACCAGGATCTGCCCAGTGGTACCAAGCACTCACCTGTTCTTTCCATGGAAAACATCCCTGAGCTCAGCTGCAGCATGCCCTTGAGCGCATGGCTGAACACAAATGATGCAAGTGAGAAGCAGGTCAGGCTTGGCCTCGTGCAAGCTGCAGCTTAGGCACACACAGCCATGATTCATCCCATGGATTCTCTTTGCTGTAGGGAAACAAATCCATAGCTGTTACCCTGTCAAATCTTGAACGATTTAGGGGCATTATGGCAAATTAGAGCTGTTTAAAAGCTATCTAATGAAAAAAATCCCTAGTCTCAGGGGGCAAATTTGTTGTCACACAGCTCATAGCAACAGTAAGCAAGAGCATGCATGATCTGCCTCCAAAAGGACATGCCTCCATATCCTGACCAAGGCAATGTTTCCTCTCTGCATGGTACCACTCACCTCTGACATCTATCAGTAGGTGCCCACAACAAACCAGCTACCTAAAATACTACAGTAATTGATTGGGAGTCATATCATTCTAAATGTAAAGTGAAAGCATACTTATGCCCAAGCAGAAGCTCTAATTTAACATGCCATCAGAATGTAAGGCACCATTCGAGGGGTAACTGACCACTGACTGTTTCTGGTTTTCACAATCAGAAGAAAGAACCTTGTTAGGCAATTTCCTTAAACTAATATCATGGTGGATGTATCACTTCGAGAAAATAAGTAGTGTCAATACATAAACTCTTCTAGTTTAATCCATCAGTCAGGGCACAACAGAGCAAATGGAAGATGTTCATAAACAATTCTGCTTTCAGTGAGATCTGAGTCCTTCTTGTGACAACAGCTGCTCGTGGAAAAGGCAAGCGTTGGCTTCCAGCTCATGACATGGGCTCACTGTGGCCAGCCTGAGGAGTGGTTAATCTCTTGTAGGCGTTTTACTCACTGCAATTACTTTTCAAGTGTTTTATCCACTCACTCTGCTAATGAAATGTTTGCCAGACCTGCCACTCTTGAAACACACTTTCATTCTCCACAGGTAAATCATAAACTTGAACCTGGTGTGACACTTCTTAGCTCTAGTCACTCACTTCTCACCAATGGACAGTGGAAATGTGGACATCTGATAGCTTGGAAGAAACAGCATCTATAGCCGAAATCACTTTTTGGCAATAATTACTTGAGCAGCTAAAAATTACCTCCCAGTAAGTGTGAATGACAAGGATGTGGCCCAGAGCATAGCACTGTAAAAAGACATCTAGAAATGCAGCGGGATACACTTTCATTTCCAACTGATTATCACCATCTGTTAAGAGCTACATCTTAGAGAAGAAAAAAGACCATGGTATAAATCATTTTTATTTAGAAACACTACATTTAGGATCCAGAAGGGATTTGTATTATTCCCCACAGACTTTTGTGCTTGTTTGTGTCTGGATGCAGAATCTTGACCTCTCTGCCTCCACAGATGCTGCTGGAGAAGATAAGATGAGGTGGTCAGTGGTGCTATATCACATGCACACGTGTTGTGCTTGCCTGCATCAGCTGTGCCCACAGTAAGCGGTGTGGCGCCATCCACTCCTTGCCATGGTCACTCCAATATCCCTGCCCTCACCATAAATGAGGATGGAGAAAGGTGTTCCTCTTTCAGCTTTGACTTCAAGTGGACCAGAGGAACCACTTAATTCTTGTAGCCTTGGGCATGAGAGTTCAACTAGGGCATGCTGAGGCATCAGCAACATTAGAGTGAGAATCCCATTTTCTCATTAATATATGGAAAAAGCATCTTCCCCTGTGTAAGAAAATCCCTCCTGCTGCTTTTCTATAATTGGTGAAACTGTTTAGAAGGTTAAATACCAAACTAACCCAGTAGGAATTTGCTAGTCACAACATTACATGATTACGTGTTTCTGAATGTTGTATGCTTACAGTCTTTTGAAACACAGATCAAAATCTGGGTTTATATTAACTGTTTCCGAGTGCTCAGTAAAATCCAATACAGCTCTTCTGAGGCTTGAGCTGAGTTTGCCAGGTGGTAACAGGTTTGACTTCCAGCATTTTGCCTCTGTTTATTTGCAAAATAGAAGTTAGCACAGTTCTCTCCTACATGTGTATATCAGGCAATACTCTCATCAGTTTTTGGTACCCACACTGATCCCAGCTGCTTAGCACAGACACAAGGGGCTGTCAGCTCAGTTCGCTAAAGAGGCCTGCAATCTGCCTTGTCCATATTAATAAAAAAGCATGGTAGAAGACAAAGAGGCAGGCTGTATGGCAAATCTCAATTTTTGTTGAATATTCTGGGTTGTTTGGACCTGTGTTTTGGTCCCAGTTTGCTTTGATCCAAACAAGAATCATTCAGAAATGGGAGGCAGTTTTGTAATCTTCTTACCTGCACTGGTAGTGGTGAGATTTGGCTGCTGCCAGAGCAGATGCTTGTACACAAACCTGGATGTTAGTGTCAGAAGGTGTAAGAAACAACCCCACTGCCAGCAGGGACAGAACCATGCAAAACCAGTGAAAAGGTAAGAATTAGGACCCTTTGCTCATGTAAGGAATCCCAGGCCATGAGAAGCCTGGGCTACTACTCAAAACACAATTTTTACAATACAGAATGCTTGTTCTTGGGAGAGCTGGATATCACACCGAGCTGGTGCTTCTCCTTGTATTGAGCTGCTAAGTCACAATAAAAGCTACAACATTATCATGAGTACTTTCTAATATTATTATCCCAACTGCTGCATCTGCTGTGGAGATTTTTGTGCTTTATATGATACTGTACCAATATACTAGGTTCTGCAGAACTCAAGGGAGCCATTGGCTCCATCCACTTGGAAGAAGCAGTTTCTCCCAGGGTTGCTCTTTGTGATCTGATCTGCTCTGCTCTGTTCATTAGGAGGTAGTAGGATGCTCCTCATGCTACATCGTCTTTTTCCAGCCAAGCTGGGTGGAGATGGAAAAGACTGGCCAGTTCCTCTTTCTTCAGCATGCGCATTTTCACTGGGATCAAGAGGCAACCCATGAAAACGTGAAGAATTAGAGTCTTCCTCTCCCTCCAGAGTCCTCCCCTGCAATTAACAGGTGATGGTAGTGTTTATCTTGCAGGCAGAGAGGCCTTGGAACTCCACATCCAGTTCATGGGTTGCCCATTTGCTTGTGAGGTTCATGTCTGTCATCACTGAAACAAAAGGAAGTCCCTCTACATATTAACCGGTTCCTATTCTCAAATAATGACACAATTTAAAGTACCCTACACCTCCACATTGCCCAAAAAGCTTTCTTCATGCAGAGGAAAAGCAAATTAACATCTCCAGTAGTTATTTTAGTATAGTGAAGCAGAGAACAACAACAACAAAAAATTAAAATTAATTTTAAAAACTGTAGTTAAATCATCCTCTTTTTGAAATACTGGAATAACATTTTGATATAGTAGCCCTTTCCTTTGGATATTTCTAGGACTTTGGGAAACATAATGGGGTCATTTTATTTCCCCTGAGCACAGCCTTTGGTTTGATTAAGGTATGAGAAGTCTGCTAAATACCAGTGCCCAAGGCTGCAATAAAAAGGCCTCTTTTTTATTTGACTCAAAGTCTAAATAACTTAATAGGATAGCTTAATACTTTCCAAGTGAGAATGGGGATGATGATGGATAATGATGAGAAATTTTTTGCAGTATATACACTTTAATGATGGCCCCGATTCAGCACCATGGCTAATCTGAATTACTTCTGCTCGTAACATTGCGTTAAACCCCCGCTGAGGGATTCTGCTTTCACAGCAGCTGTCCAGTAAGAGGCCAATAAGATGAATTTGGCTTCACAACAATGATATTTGGCTAGGCTATTCATTGCTCTTTTATTATTTCTCTATTTGTCTCAGGCAGGCAGGTAAGAAAATATGACAGAATGGACCACTTCAACTAATGATCTCAATCCTGCAAACATTTGCCACACGTACTTGGCACTGTGGCAAGTCCAAAGAGTTCAAAATCGTTAGTCACAGAATTAACTTTCAAATAACAGGATTAAAAAAACCCCAAACCATGAGAGTGCACATTTCCAAGTTTGTCTCTGCAATTGTAAGGAATTGCTCAGCTTTTAGTATAATTTTGGATTCTCACATGATCTGAGATTTTCAGAAGAGATTTTCAAAGAGAAAATTGTTCAATACTTCGCAGGTTGAAATGAAGTTCAGACTTGATAATAAGAACAGTTCTGTTCTTACATATGATTTCCAGGGTATTTAGTAGCACAGATTTTTTTTTAAATAAAAGTAATTCTATGCATTGACATTTGTCTAGACTCAGATGAACAGCGGGCATCAGCATTTAGGCATTTGTCTTTGGTTTTGTTCAGTTGGTTGGGATGATTTGGTTTTAGAGTTAGACATCCTACTGAA
>NW_010421497.1:31270-34622 GCF_000710305.1 Buceros rhinoceros silvestris | reverse complement strand
TGCTGAATTTGGGACATATAAGTGTCCCCTGTTAGAAGAATGCTAAGGTTATGTGACCTCTGGCAAGAAACCACTCTTGTGTTGATGAAAGCTGAGAAGGTACAGTGTGGTTATGGTGTCATTGCATTGTTGTATTTTTATAGGATTCTTCTGTACAATGTATGTAGTTATCCAGGCTCTGCCTTGGTACCAACTGAAGAATTGTCACTAGGAAGGTTTGAAGACAGTCATACTTCATTAATCTAAGATGTGAAAAACTGGCAGTCTCACTAGGAAAGAAGCTGAAGGTCACAGAGATGTCTATTTGCAGATCTAACCCTGCATCCCAGAAGGTACAGTCCCTGTTGAGAGCCTGGATCAAAGCTGTTGGAAAACCTCTCCCATTAAAAGAGGCCCTGGGAAAGCTGAGAATGAACACTTGCTGAGGGACGTGAGGAGGAGGCGTGAGTATAGCTCTCCCTGGTCTCTCCAGCTGAGGGCGAAGGCCGGGGCAGGGACTAGCTTCTGGAGAGTCCAAGGTGGCCAGGAGGCAGGACTCGGCAATGACTGCAGCTTCCCAGTGAGGAAGCAACAACACCTGAAGAGAGAGTCCATCTCACACAGAGAAGTGAGAATGTATCAGGCACAGACTGAGCAAACTAGTAATGAGGTGGATCGTGCATGTCCTGAAAACAGGGCCCTAAAGCCCCTCCAGGAATGAAAAGGGACAAGAAAGAAAACATAGGGCTGACTACCTTGGAGGTCTGTATGCTAATACAGGAAACATGAAAAACAAATTGGAAGAATTTCATTCACAATCAGCATTATTACTTAACTGATTTGAGAGGTTAACGGACATGACACATTAATTATTTATTTTGGCCAGAGGGAGATGAAGAGCCATGTTTCCAAGGTGTGCATGGCGGTTGAGTATGCCTGCTATGAACGCCAGCAGTTGGAGGCAACAGAGCTGCTGAAAGTCTTTGAGCATGAAAGAGGAGAGGAAGCAGCCCTGCTGCAAAGGAGATTATTATCTGGTTCTTGAAAAGGGAATGGATCTCATTTGGATCTCATTTCTGCCAAGCAAAGAGGAGTTAGCCCAGAGGCTGAAGGGAGAAGGCAAACCCTGTGACAGGGATCATAAAGAATGGTATTCCTGACATCTATCAATGGAAGAAAGGAAAGCAGCAAAATTAAAATAAAGGATTTGAAGAAAGAAAGCGTAGCTCAACTTGAAGAATTGAGAAAGCAGCAAAGTAGGAGAAAAAAGGGAGTTTAAAGGAAGTTTTTAAAAAGGCAGCCTCAAAAAGACAAGCATGGAGTGTTTCATACAAAGGGGATACAGGAAGCGTAGTAAGAAACAACTTTTGCTCACTCAGGAGTTTTACAGTGACCTGAAAATTATTTGGCATGGAAAGTAGGTCAAGTTACTAAAAAGACGTATGTAAGACTAGCACCAACCTACAACGATGAAATCTGAAAGGCCAAGGCATAGAATATGACAGAACTACCACAGGAGGTAACAAGAAAAAAGAACAGGAGAAAAATAATCTTGAAAGAACATTTGCTAGAACATGAAGGCAAGGCAAAGAGTGGTTCACTGCTAAGATCAAAAAAAGGTTATCATTGTGTAGATAGGGAATGAGTGAAGACGCAGTCAGCTTGTTTATATTGGCTGTCGTGCTGCTTTAGATTTTGCTTCTCAGGGGACTCTCATCAGCAAGTTAAGGAAACAGTTTTATTCAAACCACTGTGAAATTGTGGTACAACTGGCTGGAAAACCCTATTTCTAGAGAAAAGGACAAAGAAACCTGTGCTTGGATTTCTCCTAGGTCTGGTATTATTCAATATTTAATGGTTTGGACACTAGACAATATAGCTGTCTTGTACAGGACACAAGCTGGAGGACACAACTGGAATTGAAAATTATTTTGAAAAAATTGAAGTAGTGATAAAATAAATAGTTTAGGTAGTAGAATTCACAGTATGAATACAACATGGGAAATGGTGGAATAGACAACTGCTTTTTAGTAAAAGCCCTGGGGTGCACAAGAGCATGTGGATGCACATAACCTGAGTCAGTCCTGTTGTGCTGCTGTGATAATGTAACTTCACAGCAGGATGCACAGAGGAGATCTATGGAAGATATGTTCTGCCTTGTTTGTCTACTTCAAGAAGGTTCGTTTCAGTTTGAAACCAGGACAGAAGCAGCAAGACTAAAATTCAAGAGTCCATGATCTTGCAGGCAAGTCTGAGAGCACTGAGGCTGCTTAGACAAGAGAAAGCTGAGGAGAAATATGGTAACTGCTTCAACATTCGTAAAATTGTACTGCAGGATCACAGGATGAGAAGAAAGAGTCTTAAAAGCACCACATGGAAGATTTAGGTTGAACAACACAGGTTTTGGATAACTTAGTGCCATGGCTGTCTGCCAGGGGAGATGCGAGTAGTGTGCATGGACATGGGAGGATCTCAGGTTAAAACAACCCCTGGCCGGGATGACCTGGAAGAGCTGAGCCAGCCATGGGGCTGGGGTTGGGCTACATGACCTCTCAAGTACTCTGCCAGGGCTGTTTTCTATATTGCTGCAGTGACTTAAATGTTCCCTGTAATGAGAACGGTTGTCATAGAGAGATTTCACAGAATCGACATTTTCCCTGTTAGAATCATAACTGCATCTGCAAGACGAGTGACCAGAATACCTAATGACTCATTCAGTTAAAAATATCTTAAGGAGCAGAAAAATGAGAGCACTTAACATCATCTAATGCAGCCTTGAGGGGTCATAGGAGCAGATTTATTTTCCAAATGTGACACATGTTAAAATGTCTATTTCAGACACAAACAATAAGTCTGTTACACTAATTTTTCACAGATGAGAAAACATTTATCAGAACGTCATTTTAAAATGAAAGTATCGGCTTGTGTGGGTTCATTCCAATTAAATATAGGCAATAATTAATTAGAAAAGACAATAATCAAAGTATCTGTTCCATAAGGCTTTTAGTTCTGTGGGGATCTAAGAGTGGGGACCCTGATTCTGCTGCATAAACCCCACATCAAAACAGGGCTGCCTCCAAGCACTGGGCCAGGCCTGTCTCCTCTTCAGGAACAGGTGGGATGGTGGTGGGCATGTACTAGAAATGAGCTAGTTAGTTGGGTTTGTGCTTTGATTTTGACTAAAATGATATTTGACTCTCACTGTGAAAATTGACTGGAGCAAGAAATTTGTTCTGATGTCCTGTTTACTCTCTGTGTGAAAAAAAAAAATCCCCTCCGCCTCTCTGCAGTTATGTAGTACATATGCACATACTGCCACTTAAATCCTTAGGTAAAATATTTTCATAACTCTCTGCAATAAAGATCCACCCGT
>NW_010421497.1:27386-31142 GCF_000710305.1 Buceros rhinoceros silvestris | reverse complement strand
TGTAGGGAAGTCAAGTGATTGAATGATCAAAATCAGTAGACTGAAGCTGAAAGTATGTCTTGGACTTCAATCACAGGGGAGTGGCTGAAGGAAGGGATATTAAAAAAATAAAAACAAACAAACAAGCTGAGAAAGACAGATGGAAGTCATGTCCCTGTCTTACTATGGCATTTTACTACAGGCAAATATTATTATCATGATTATCTGTACCAGAACAAAATGCAATCGCTTATGTAGTTTCAACAACCAAAACAGAATTCCTCATTAGGAAATTATCTGGAGGGTTGTTTTAGAAGATGAAAGCCATCGTCTTAACCTTTTGTTCTCATTATTTTTTCCTCATGTCATCTGTTTAGATGGGCAAATTTAAAGGTAACTCTTGAACTCTATCTGCTATGAGTCCAGATCTTATAAAAGCCCAGTGCATTTGTAAGTTTAGACACAGCAAGTCTTCCCATCTACTTCAGTGAACTGTGTGGTATGAAATGATAAGCATAGCAAAAATCCTGGTATCAGAGCCTTGGAGTTGTCTTCAGCCTTACTGGAAAGAAGAATAAGGCCTGTTCTTCCCAAAAGGTTTATCACTGGTCACAAATAAGAAGTTAACCTTTTATTGCTTTGTATGATCTCTAGCAAAAGAGATCATCAAAAGCTAGCAAAAGGCCAGGAAGCACTGACTATACCCATGCACATTAATTATAATGTACATGTGTGAGTAATCTAATAAGAGTCCCCCACTGAGAGGAGAATGATTGTTTTTTTCTAACGTTCTGGTTGGGAAATTATTCCCAGCAAACCGCTTTCAAACTCAAAAAAAAAAAAAAAATGGAGCGGTCCATATAAAACACAGACTCAGCTAGGGGCAACCTCACAGAATAACCTTCATTTCTCAGACATGGAGGTTCCGTGGGAAGGCAGCAAAGATGAGAAGGCACAGAGTGGGCAGCATAAAATGGGTCCGGCTGCTCAGGGGACTGAGACCCCTTGTCCCAGGAGGCCCAGCATCACCACTCAGTTGGGTTCATCCTCTTGCCAGGTAGTCAGTAGGGGAGGATTAAAGCAACATTATCTTGGCCTCTTGCACCATTTGCAAGAAAAATAACTAATACAAAGCCAAGACAGTTTGGGTATCTATTGAGGCTGGTAATATCCCAATGTAACATATGTATTAATTATTAATACAAATGGCATCAGATAGTAAAATTTGGTGCATATAAAATTGACTTATATTTACATTTGAAACATTTTTGTTTTCTCCGTCATGAAAGTTTCTCTTTAATGGTCTATTAGTGTTTAGTTAATGCTACATTAGCCGATTTTTAATGTACTGAACTAGCAACAAAGAAATCACAATCCAGACATTACCTCAAGAAGAAATCGCAGGAGGAATCATGCATGGAAAAGAGGCGCTTACTTTTCTTCTTTTCACTGTCTTATCAGACAAAATTCATTAGAAATATAGTCTATAAAATAATGCTTAACACATTACAGAAGATCATGTCAAGGGTAAGTTTGTAGTGTCATAGCAAGGGAATTAAACCAGCTGTTCAAATTAACAATAACAATTATTCAACATCTAATCACCTATGCACCATCGGAAAATGTTCCTCTGATTGAGCAAGTCATCATTTTACCCCTTTTTTGTAATGAGTTTGTCCACTCAGGAGAGAAAAAGAATTTTAATGAAATGCTAATGCAGTACCTGTAGCTTTATTTGTAATTTTATATAAACTTTTAAGAATTAATTCTTTAAGAGAGCTATACATAGGTGATATAAATATAGTAAGCGTTTGTTTAACCTGTGGATAGCTGATAGCCTCTAGATTGCACTGAAATATATATGCCTCCATTGAGATATGGTCACATCAAGGTTATGTGCTGTAGCAGCCTAGTATGATGTAAGTCATGCTAATAGGAAATTGAGTAAAGGAAAACTATAATATCAGAGATGATGATAAGTATGAAGAGACTTTCCTCCAAAATGCCTAGCTGAAAGTATCCTGATCACAATTTAACCATCCAGGTAAACTGCAATGGTACACAGGCTGAGGCAGCGGCAGAGTTGACATAAGACCCTGACTGAGATGCCCTATTGAGTCACAAGCACAGGGAGCAAAAAAAGGTGCTGCACGGCAGGAAGACCATGGCCTCCTCCACAATGGTGCCCAGGATGTCACTTCCAGCCAGTGACTGAGGAAGTTATGAATGCAGAATCCACCGAAGTAAGGTGTTTTCTATCATGTGTACATATGTGTGTGTACTCTTTACTCCTTATCTGCATGCTTTATGCTTTATTTAATTAGTGAGCTGTATGCTCAAGATTTTCATTAACAGCTTTTACGTGTTATGCTTAATATTTGTTTCTCTGGGGAAGGAGCCTTGATTTCTCCTCATTTGTATTTTTATTTAATTTTTCCTGTATGTCTACATTATGTATTAAATGATTTCCACTAAATAGAATCTTTGTTCAAGAAAGGTAGGATTTCTGTCACTTAATTTTAGCCTTTTAGAGTTTAGCATCTTGTCTGTGCTTGTGGTCCAGGTTCCCTCTGTTATCAGCGAGGCCTCTCCAGGGGGCAACTGCTTTGATTTGTCTCAGATGTCTTCTTTAGATGGGCATGAAAGACTCAGTCATAAGAGGGCTTACACTCTCTGCTTTGATTTTAGAGAATGCCTAATTTCTTCATACCCAGCACTTAGCTTTTAGATGACGGAAGTCAAGGGAGCTATATTCCACTTCTTCCTGCTACAACTATGTTATCTTCCTCTACAGAAATGGTTGCTTTAGAGGGCCATCCCACACAGTTGCTGAAATAAGCCATGATGCATATTTGATCAGAAGAGAACTTACAGCTGATTTGGTCTCCTTGATTTTTCCCTGGCTGGATTGGCTTGATAAAATTTGCGTGGTGGACAAACCCATAGAGTGTCAGGGTCTAGATCCTATTTAAAGCACTTCTCCATGGCCCTGACTGCTAATGTCTCCAAGCATACAGTACAGCCACATGCTAAGCCAGGTGTAACACTACCTGTGGATCTGCCAGAGCAGTTATTTCTGTAGGAAATGCTTCTCTTCAGAGAAGCTTTGTGAGGGGATCAGTGGGATCTCCCTTGATCCAGTGCCTTTCAACATGCTTGTTTCACTGTTGTGCCACATGCACAGTAACACATCTCACAGCCTTTTCTGGAGAGGAAGATGGTAGTTAAAATTATAGCCTTACCCATATGAAAGAATAGGCTCCTCTGTCTGATAAACAAATGAGTGGCAATTATATGATGATCCTTCTTACTGTGAGTTCCGCCTGGCAATAGCAAAGTATTTCACAGACTTCAGGGCAAAATTTGTTCTGTGCAAGGGTGTAATGTAAGGTCTATGCACGGTTTAATTTTCACTCATGCTTTCTAAATAACACTTAAGGAACATTTCAGATATGCAGAAGTCCTGGTCTGGCCTTTTGACTTTCATTGACTAATTTAGGACCAACCTACTAAAATATTTTTAAAGTCATTGCAAAGTACAAAGAAGGTCTGAGAACAGAAGCCAGTTCTTCTCAGTTCCTAAACCTCAAGACCCTACGGTCTCTTATACATAAAGATACTCACTTCTTACACCACAACTGTTAAACATCTTCAGTTTTTCAGACTTCTTTTTTAAAGCACCTCTACAGATCTCAGGCAGTTCTTAATACCCTGTTAGCATTTTTGCATATTGATCTCTGATGATTTTCTCCCTGGTTATACATTTCACAGCTGCTG
>NW_010421497.1:26660-27275 GCF_000710305.1 Buceros rhinoceros silvestris | reverse complement strand
AATCTCCTCATCTTTGGGCTCCCTGTGCTTTTACAAGGTGCATTTCATTCATACAGAGACGTAATTAACAACCTTCTGGCTTCTCCATGCAAGCACACTTTCTAACAGATCATTACCAGGAACAACAGGGTGTTCTCCCTAACAACAATTTCATTTGCATTTAATTATGCTGTATTAGGTGATATTGAAGGTGACACTAGAAAAGGTAAAATAGTTCTGTATTGATTCAGGAAGACGGTAGCAGTGCAGTTGTTTTTAATGAGGTTTGCTGTGCTATGTGGATGTTTCCAAAGGTGTATGTAGTGCCCCTCCTGAGAAGTGGGAAGTTGGCTGGTTTTCACTTTCACTGTAACCAGGATATTCTCATTTGCAGGGACTTGCTCCATTTAGCTTCCTCTAATTCCAGGTGGGGTATTTTTTACAGCCTATATCTTACTTTCCTAAGCAAATGTTACTGTGTAACTTTACAGGAAGTAGCCTTCAAGGTAACTTTCAGCTGATGATGCTTTTGGTAAGACAAGCTTCTTCAGTAGAGATGTAAGTTACAAAGTAAGGTACTCCTTTAAAGCAGTTTCTCTCTTACCTTTCCTTAATGATCAGTGATCCAGCACCGCT
>NW_010421497.1:9406-26546 GCF_000710305.1 Buceros rhinoceros silvestris | reverse complement strand
ATCAAAAGCCTGCTGAAGACAGTGGGTCTTCCCATTGATGTCAGGGGTCTTTGTCCCTCTTTGGCTAATGACTCAAGTAATTTAGTACTTAACAACCCATGGAATCGAGTTTCTGTCAGTGAGAGACCCCTATTATTTGCTTATTACAGTGTCAAAGACATAGAAAGCCTGGGTAACTCAGAAGAAGCATCCCGCCAGGGTGCTGGAGTCTGTCTTTTCCACGACAGAGGAGCAGTCCCTTGACACTGCTCCTTCGCTGCTCCAGAACATACCTTACTGATAGACATTTACCCCACCAAAGCCACACATTCAGTCCCTGACCTTTGATGTCTTTCACGCACTGTGTGCTGTTTGTGTAGTGAAAGGAGAAGCAGAACTGAACCCAAGGGTGTATGAGCACTGAATGAAAGCTCTAGAGGTATGGTGAGTTTGCAGGATCTACTGGTTTTTTTCAGCTGTTTCTCAAACACTATTTGTTATGTATTATTCCCTGTTCCCCAAGATAAATAAAATAGCAAACTACTTTTAAAAGCAGCTCCAGTGGGTATTGCTGTTGCAAGAATAATTTACAAAATGTATCATCAGAAGGATTGAGATCCAGAAAAAACTCTGCATTTTTAATGACGTGAATATGAATGAGAACTCAGGAGCACAGCAGACTTGTACTGGGAATATTCTTGCAGGAAAACTCAGCATAATAAACGAAACAGAAAATACTTTCTCACATGACACAAAGAATTCTTTCACAATGTGTAATACTCCTCTCTTTACTAAAGTCTGTGATCAAGTGCATGACTGAGTATCACTCTGTACATGAGCTTTTAAATTTCCTCATACCATTTGCAGGGTAACCAGGAGTGCATCAGTTAGAAATGTGTTATCCTTTTGCTTTTTTATGAGCTGTGGTGATTCAGCAAAGGAATAGGGAACAAATTCTATAGCTTCTTTCACACAGTGTAAGTAGAAGCTTTCTTCCAGCTAGTTCTGGTCTGACATTTACTTCCAGAATTTACTTATCTCTGGGAACATACCAGGAAGGAAACTGTAAAAATACATTTGAGGTCCTTGTCAAGTTAAAAGTGAGCAACAAAGAATAAGCCTTTGATGATTCTTCAGTGTATTCCAGACACTCACCCTGTTGGCTGGTTGTTTGTTGCCCATACCAGAAACAGAGAGAGATTATTCCTGACTTTTATCTTTATGAGTCTATTATTTGTCCTGTCTCTTTCCCATCACTGCACTTTACTGCACTTTTTCGCTATGTATTTCAAGAAAAGAAATTAAAAGAAAAGCAATCCAGTTAGTTCTTCCTTAGGAAATATCTGTTGACCTCCAGCTGGCACATACGTGCACAGAAGAAGCAGGGTTTTACAATGCAGGAAGCTAAACCAATACAGAGCCTGTTTCAGAATTAGCAAACAAAGTTTTAACTCATACAAACTTCAGTTCTACAGGCATTTGTAGCAAGGAAATAGAAATTATTAGACAGCTTTAACGACAACAGAAACTACCTTTTCTTTGCAGTCTTTGTATGCCATAATTACATGTACATGCTTACATTTGCATACTTCACATTCTTGCTCACTTACCTTATTCCTTGTGTGGAAAGAGAACACCACACATAATAACCATGTGTTGCAATAGCAATGTGTTAAAGAGTAAAATCTGCTGTCTAGTAAGCGCTCTGTGGCATGTAGCTAGAAAGCTGTGAGCCAGATAGACTTGGTAAATATAGCAGACCTGAAGGAGCTGGGAGATGTGCTCTGCACCTCCCCAACTGAGTCATTACCCTCTGGTCAGATGCAGCTCAGCTCTGACATTTGAGGGAAAAAGATATGGACAGCTTTTAAAGAAGCCAACGGTGAGACAAGAAAAAGTGATCAAAGCTCTCAGGTGTCCACTTCAGGGTGACTGAATAGCTCTCTAGTCCTTCTCTCCTCTGCACTGAATAAATCCACTGACTTCAATGGAACCTTACATACCTACGAGTTGATTCAGTTGCTGCAAGATGCACTAGGTTATACCACCCGTCTTCCCCCTGCCACTCCAGAGGGACATGGGGCTCCCATGGGTCACATCTGCCCAGCCTGCATGGGTGGGTGGCTCAGCAGAGGAGCAACTTTGGTTGCTCCAGAAATATGTGGTCAAGCAACTGCATTATGCCCTTAGATCACATGCAGATGCTTAAATTTGGAAGTCTTAAGTTTGAAGAGAATTAGATGAAATCCATACTTCACTGCAATAAAGCATATCCTGTTCAGCCTGTTTCTGGACTGTAGCCAGGGAAGTGCCAGACCATTGTTAACTAATAATGAGTTTTCATTTCAGTGTCTGCTGTGCAGAACTAGACTGGGTTTACTGACGTTTAAATGCAAACAAAATGTAGGTACCACACAGATTTCTGGCATGACTGCTGAGCTTTGTGAATAATGGTTTTTATTCATTTTATAGAGTAGAATGGATATGACATGATATTTTACAGGGACTTAGAGACAAATCCCTGTCCCAAGAAGCTTAAATGATGTAAGGAGTTTATAATGGATTAATTTCTGTTGCTTGTGGGAACCTTAAGGTATATAGCTTTTGCTTCTCTATTCATTTTCTACCCAACTAACCCTTATCTTTCTCTAAGAGCTGACGCATAATGTGCCTCCATTTCCTGGAGAGCAGAAGCTAGTTGCAGACCGCATTGCTGAAATCCAGTGCGCTGAACTAAGCTGTGTTTTATAAACACAAGCCAGGTAGTGGAAGTGTGTGGGAAAAGAAGTAAAGCAAAAACTGTAATGGAAAACAATCCTGAAAGTGACTGGGAAAGAACTGTAGACAGAAGCTCTCACATGCTCATGCAGGCTGCAGTGCAATCCATTCCTGTGCTGAGTTGACAGTCCTCTGCAGTGTCTGCAGCCTCCGTTACTTACAGCTTAACATGCACAGAGCCATGGGAGGAAAGTGCTCTTTATTCACCTGAACAGCTACAGAGGGCCTCAAAACTCACAGCATGTTACTCTAAGGTCTGAGCAGCAGTCAGCTTTCCAAAGTAGACCTGCTCGTCAAAGCCATGGAAAAGGTACATTGTGGAGTTTTAGCACCCACAGAGATTCAAGCCAGGTACGTGGGGCAAGTTTCGGCCAGCAGCAGCCAGTCACACAACCATTTCTCATATGTGCCAAAATGGCAAGAGTATTGTAATTAAAATGTGGGTTTTCTGCTTTGCCATGCTCATCATTTGGATCTATATTTAAGCAGGTGATGCAAGCAGTGTGTACCTCTACCTCACAGCAACTGCCTTTTCTCTCTCCTCTCCCTCTTAAAGCAAAAGTAGCCAAGACCAGATTGAAGGAAGCATTACAAAATATTTCCTATTCAAATGTCTTTAAAAGTTAATTTGATTAACACGTATTTTAAGCCTCTTACTGCTCAAGAACTCAGGGTTTTATCCATCAAAATGCACACTTAAGGTGAATTGAAACATTTCATACTTCGACAGCAATAGAAAGCAAGTGTTGGGAGACCAGCAAACCTCACAAGTGTCCGACAGCACTCTTCAGGACTGGAAACTGCCTACAGTTGCTTTCACCTTCACAATAACCTTGAAGAGAAAATTACAAGCTGATGACAACTGTACTTTCTGAATATTTTGTATGGGGAAACATACTTTTCATCAAAGCCCAAGGCAATCATGACCTAAGCTGTAGGACATCCCCGCCGCGACTACAAGCACACATCCAATTACCTTGTGTGTAAGTTACCACAAGAAACTAAAATTTGGTAAGTTAATAAAAGAAATCCAACAATAATCTTCTTTATTTCAAAAAATATTCTTAGAAAAACTCTCTAGTCTAGCCAATATTTTAGGGCAAAATGTTCTGAGCTTTTTTTTTTTTGTCTCTCCCTAAACTCTCACCCTCTGAGCAAAATTGTTGAGACATTTTTCAGCATCTTCTGTCTAAAAAACAGAAAAAACACAATGCAACTTTATCTACCCACACAATAAAGTAACAGCCGTAGAAGTGGAGTACCAAATACTCACATAAAATTGCTCATAATCAATCCCCCAAAGTCATTAAACATTTTGAATAATTAATAAATTCAAGAAAATTACAATCTGCTCAAAGACAATACATGAAAAAAGCCTAAGACTGCTAAACAAGTTATTCATTGTAAATTATTGCTCTGCTGATGCAATTACATCACATCAAATGAAACACTCAGCCTTTAAGAACAAATTGTTTCACTACCCTTTCTAATGGGTGGCAAACAAACGAAATGAAGCATGCAGAGAGAACTAACAGAGGAGAAACCTTGCAGTGACGGGATCCTCAAACATATATGGCATCTCATATATCAGGAGGAGTGCCGAGACTCCTTCTCAGAAGAATAATAAAAAAATAATAAAGTAACACCCAAGCAAGGGGATGCTGAGAACAATGTGAGCAGCAGTATGAATTCTCATTAGGCACAGCTGGAAGGTCTGAGAACGTGTTGTGTAACCAGGTCTATTAAAATTAAACAGTGTGATAACTGCTGACATGGCAATTGAGCTGCTTATGCCAAGGGCAGCCCCACAGCTGGTGCACACATCTCCACACAGACCAGTGAACACCAGTTGATTCAGAGGTCATCAGAGGCATTTTTTAAAAGAATCTTCAGAGACTGAAAAATGGACAGTATTGAAAATTACCACTAGGTTTATAAATTGCTTCCAAATCCTTTGTGGTGTATGAATGATAGACTTTAATCAAATGCAGCATTTTCTTCTACAGTATACTATCAAAAATATCTGGTACAATAAAGGTAATATCTGAGAAGCTTTCATCCCCCCAGTCTTCTGTTAATAAAACAGAGACACTAATCCGATGTTGCCTTTTAAGTGCAAATCAGAGCAGAGATTCACATTCTTAAGGGTATTTTTACAGTGCTTTGTCCTACTGTCAGATGTGAAATATGTGCAGGCTGTAAAGTGGGTAACTCAAGATACTTCTTCCCTGGGATAATTTCAGTGTGTTTCTATTATTCAGACCAGATTCCAGACATGCCCAGATATCTTCGCCCCACTGGCTTTGTGCATCAGAAAAGTAGGTATTTGCAGAGAGGATCGATGTGTTACGGGTGGCCGAAGAGCTTTGTTATCTCTTTGCTGCCTGGTGAAGGTACAGGTCTGGAAATCTCATCTTTCTTCTACTGCTGAGCAAGGGGTGGTCGGGGTGGAAACGTATTGGGGTAGCTGCTGCCCCCACTCCTTCCATCTCTTCAGCGGCAGCAAGGCCATCTCAAAAAGGCTCTTCCCCTTAACTCAGTTCACCTTCCATGTGAGCTTTATTCATAGGCTCACCCATCCTTCTCGCCTGCAAAACACCCTGGCCCACGCTCGGTTCACCACTCCTTCATTGTGTCTGTGCTGCTGAGGAGCCTTCAGGGCTCTGTGCTGTGTGACTGGACCAAAAAACAGAGATGGAAGAGGTCCTTAGGACTCCATTTCTGTTTCCAAATCTTTGAAAAAAGGAATGTTTACAGATTCTTTTCATTCCCAGAGCAAAAGACATTATTTCTGCAGTGTACTTTACCCTGACTAATAAGATTTCACCTAAAGTAATTTCTCAGAAAAGCATCAAATGCGTTAAGAATGAAAGCTGCCTTCTTTCCCATCAAATATCAGTAGCAAATCCTTTTACAAAATACTGCATTGCTTGATTCTTCCAAAGGAAGATTCATGCTTCTGAGTGAAGGGGAACTGAAGTCAGAACTCAGTGATCTTCACTCCCAATAGCCACGTCTGTACTTTATGGACCAGAGGATCTACTGACAACCATCATGGCTCCTTTCTTTCTCCAGTAAACAAATTTATTTCCAGAAACCATCACTGAGCAGAAAGGAAATGATGCACACCAACGCAAGATACTGGCCAGATGTTGTCCATATGTGCCCACCTCACTGAGGACCACCCCACATGGCAGGATGGATGCAGCCAATGTACCTGTCCTACATTTGGAAGCAGCAGCCATACAAGATAGTGTGCAGAGATAAGTGTCCTTCAAAAGTTATCAAATCAGAGATTTCAAAGAGCTGTGGCAGTCAGGTTGGGCAGTGAGGAGGAGCAGACAGCACCTGAGCAGGCCATAAATCCAGCAGTGCTTTAATGTGGGTATTGGTTAGTAAGTTAATTACCTCACTATGTATAAAAAGAAAACCTCTTTTCCTCATAGTATTCTTTATGTTAGCAACTTCCCTCAGCACCTATCACCACCAGGTAGTAGGTGCCTCCATGGCCCAGACGTGGCCCAGTGTGGTTGCTAGAGGCTCCAAACATAAACCCTTCCTGTCTGCATGTCCCACGGAAAGGGATTTTCCAGTCTCCCCACCTATCCCAAGAATTTAGCACCAAGGTGATAAACTGATACACAAATAACATTGAGGTAGTTATATGTCTGAATCCTTCCTTACATAAACATTTTTGAGAATTTTAAGTTATGGGGAAGCCATTTACCAGGCTATGGTAAAGGAGATATTGGACTGTTTAAAAAAAAGCAAATAATCAGGGTAAGAAACATTTTGTTCTGCTGTACATCTCTCTCTTCATACATTGCCAGGGGACGGTAATGAGCAGTGAGTCATGAGTAGAGTTTCACTGGAATGAAAAGGGGCAGAAATAGACCAGAAAGTACACCCTATCCTTTCAAGATCCCCCATCCCATAAACATCCAGGTCTTTATTAAGGCTTGAATGTAAATTACTGTGATTTTTGTAAATTAATGCTGGGAACTAATCCAACAGAGTTGTCCAATAGGCGTCACTGAAATGCAGAGGCACATACACGTTTCCCCACAATGCCACCCAGATCCTCATCTCCTTCCATGGCTCCCCATGCCTGGCGAGGCATTTAACCTCATACCTCCAGCAGTTTTGAGGCCTTAAGGTATAGAAAGAATAAGGTCAAGCAATTCTTATGTTTATTCCAAATGAGGCAGATCTTTGGAGTCTTAGAAATAGTCATTTGCCACTTGGCAAAACTTTTTCCATGGATACAGAAGACTCAGAAAAAAACACTTGGAAAAGAGTTGTTTAATAATTGTTGAAAGAATTACTTACAGAAGGGTATCTGCTGCAGTAAAATATCCTCTCTTTGCATGCTATCTGAGTAACACTGAACGGCACATTACACACTACTTCTAATAGCGCTTGGATCTAAGCCTCCAGCTAGGGATTCCAGAAGAACTCTGGGTTAACTGAAAACATCAGTACCTGAAGTTATTCTCTTTATTTGTGTTATGATAGCAACAAGATGCCAGTGATCCAGGACGCCAGAGACTGCAGGAATAAGCAGACTGCCCCTTCTCCATAGCTTTCTTTCCTGCAAGAAATAAAACATACTGGGGTCATTGCAGGAAGGTCATGTTTTGGCTACCAGGCCAGAAGTACACAGAAGGCTGGGAAGCCTGCTGGACATCCACTTGTTTCTCAAGCCCAGGATGTTAGAGCAGATCATCCTGGTTTGGAAAGAGACATCCCTGCTTACAGAGCTGAGGCGTTTTCCTCAAAGTGTCACACTGACCCTTGAGAGCTGGTCACATCTGAAGTGTTCTTTGGGCCAGCAATGGGAAGACAAGGAAAGACTGGATGTTTCCTTTTCCCTCTATTCTGCACTCTTTAAGCAAACCCTTTTAGCAGCAAGTCTTCCTCTGTTCACGACAATCTTTCTGCTGCCAGAGAAATTTTACCTCTGATTATCACCTGATTTAAAAGGGAGTTACAAGACTTCCAGCCCACCTCATGTTGCCATTTGCATGCATTTTTATCCAGGTACGTCACAGACAGGACTGCTAAGAAGCCTGAGTTTTCTGTAACATATCTTCCAAGCATGCTCATCACTCTGCAAGGCACCCTTCTGCCACAAGTGCCTACAAAAGCTTTCCAAACAAAATTTGTCCACGTCAGATTCCCTGACTGCTTACATGGCAATCTATTTGGCCTTGTCAGGATCCACAGGCCCACATGTCTATATATCTACTTCAACCACTCCTCCCCATCTGAACTCTGTATTCTTTCATCGCTCCTTCACCTGCGTTTCCACCAACCAGGATCCTGCCCCATCTCATGCATGCAAGGCAAGCTGCAAGTCTACAAGCCATCCTCCCCTCCTCTTTCTGAGCTGGCGCACATCTGGCATCCTAAACCAGGAGCACAAATACAGGCTTCAAAGCAATGTGTGTATGAGGCAACATTAGCCACTATGGGAGGTCAGACCTCTGGCTGTGCCTTTGTGCCAGCAGATGGAGATGCCTGTGCCATGTCTCCTGAAAAGCCCTCCCACAGTGAGTTGGAAGAGGTTGAGGATGCTGCTTCCCATTCATATAACACTTGAGGAAGGTCTGGTCATGTATGATGGTTGGAAGAGCCACCAGCATGTCATCTGGGTCTGTATTTTCTTGCCTGTGATGAAGATCTGGATGTGATTGAGAGGACCCTCTGCTTCTTAGCTCTGTGTAGTTATTGCTCCCACCTCTGAAGGGGCAGACTGAGAAATCCCATTCCACAGCTGACCTGTCAGTCACCAGCACAAGAAATCATATGTGCTCATAACAGACGGCCTGTGTGAAAGAACAACATATTTCATGAGGCAAATCTCCAGGGAATTAACAGAATGATGTGGAGAACCATGCCAGCTTTGACCCATGCACTGGTTTCAGCAGATTGCTGCCTCTGAGCAGCTGCTGGGATCTTTTCGACATTTGGGAGTTGGTCCTCTGAGCAGGACACAGTCTGACATGTGGTTGATACAGTGGTAGAGCTGTGTAACCTGCGCTTGCATCTCACTGGGGCTCCCAACACCCAGGCTTTGAGAACAAGGCTTGATCCTGATGCCAGAATATTCCTCAGCCATCCTAAATAGGCACCCTTGGCATCTGAATTTCCCGCTGAGACTCTGTTTGGAGATACAAATGGAAAAAAACATTAACAGAGCTAGGAGAGTGTCGCGGTTTGAGGAGGGGGGCTGTTTCCCCCGGTTTTCACAAAGTCAGACAAGAATTCACTATTTTTTCTGTTCTGCTCTGTACTGTTTCCTTTCTGAGATCAAGCCCACACCTCTCCTTGCCCACTGGTTAGTCCAAGATGCCTTCTCCTCCTCATGGGCTTCTCAGCAGCCTATCCTGACTGCAGGCATGAGGCATCTGCAAGATGAAAAGCCTCAGAGCCTTTCTTGAAGAAAAAGAGAGAGAAGATCAAGTGCTTGATTCCCTCCCCAGTCCTGCATTTTAAGCTCACCTAGGTCACTTACAGAGGCAGACAGTGTATATTTCCTCAGTGCTGATACTTTTTAAAATGTGGTACAATTTTGGTTTTTTAGATCTGTTTTTGCCTTCTGGTCTTAATTTTATCTTAATTTTTGTCTTTTCATACACCTTACCTATAAGACTTGACCTTAAAATCCTGATTTTTGGTAAGGTTCATTCCCAAACTTTTGCAGAGCTATTTAGAAACTGATTTAAACCTGGATATAGAAACAAGTTAAATAGCACACTCCAAAAGTCAGCCCTTTGGTGTGACATAGGAAACACAGAGTCTTTCAAACCCATGTTGCTTCATCATTTTGACCCAGCTGATCCTACAGTTATAGAATCATAGAATTGTAGAAAGATTTAGGTTGGAAGGGACCTTTAAGTCATCCTGTCCAACCTCCTCCAGAGAGCAGGGACATCTTTAACTATATCAAGTTGCTCAGAACCCATCCAACCTGACCTTGAATGTTTCCAGGGATGGGGCTTCTACCATCTCTCTGTGCAACCTGTGCCAGTGTTTCACCGCGCTCATTGTAAAAAATGTCTTCCTTATAACTAGTCTAAATCTTCACTCTTTTACTTCAAAACCATTACCCCTTGTCCTGTCTCAACAGGCCCTGCTAAATAGACTGTCCTCATCTTTCCTGTAGTTCTTTAAGTACTGAAAGGCTGAAATGTGGTCTCCCTGGAGCCTTCTCTTCTCCAGACTGAACACCACAAACACTCTCAACCTTTCTTCATAGGAGAGGCATTCCATCCCTCTGGTCTTTTTTGTGGCTCTCCTCTGGACCCTTTCTTGCAGCTCCATGTCTTTCTTGTGTTGAGGACTCCAGAGGTGGTCCCAGTACTCCAGGTGAGATCTCACCAGAGCAGAGTAGAGGGGAAGAATCACCTTCCTTGACCTGCGGGCCACAAATTATTGTTATTGCATTAATAA
The DNA here is from genome assembly GCF_000710305.1 of Buceros rhinoceros silvestris. Taxonomy (NCBI): domain Eukaryota; kingdom Metazoa; phylum Chordata; class Aves; order Bucerotiformes; family Bucerotidae; genus Buceros; species Buceros rhinoceros. The sequence continues at coordinate 16,334 of NW_010421497.1, read as the reverse complement.
GGAAAGAAAAATTATGACCACAGCATGATGTGCTGTCAGGCTGAAGCAGACACTCATTTCCAGCTTCTTGGGGCCAATTCTCAGTGTTTCTAATAGTTTGGTTACAGTCATGGGTTATGGTAGCACGTATGCACTGCATAACAACCAGAATTATAACAAATATGAGTGTCTTTAGCTGCACTATTCCAAGTGTTCATTGATCAATATGCTTATCAAGTTGTTTTTTTAATGTATTCTTATCCTCCTGGCAGTAAGCAGAGTTTACTTGCATATGGAGTAAAAATTTATCACTGTCATTTAATACAAGAGCAAGAAAATTACCTCCATCACCATAACAGCCAAATAGCTAATTTGGCTTGCAGTCATTGTGTAGGACTGTGATGGAGCAATACATACTATAGCTATGAAGTACCTGCCTAAGCACATGCTACAGAACAGGGAGCACTGGGAATGTCACACAGTCATTCCTGTGTGAAACAGCTATGCTCAGCCTTGTACTTTCTTGCTTGCTGGATGTCTGCAAGCAGATTCAATCTCACAGCATGAATGTAAAGTAACTTTAAGGGTGCTGTAGTTTTTGCATTGTACAAGTGCAGGAAAATCTGTGGAGCTTGAAATTTTCTGGGGTTTCTAATACAGGTAGGTTTTCCTGCAAGAAATAACCGAACTTGAGTGGCTCTAGAACCAAGTCCCTTGCCAAATCTCATATTCCTCCTTCAAACTGGAAGGTTGCTCAAGTACTTTGTAGTGGAAAAAATATTAAGTATTGAGAAATCTTCCCCCTATTCATAGCATTTCTTTCAATTACATCTGAACTATTTTAATTATAACTCGACATTAAAATTCAGTGTGAGGTAGAGATCACACAGAAAGTACAGCTGAATCAGATGAAATTTCTCAAGGAAGAGCAATTGAAAAATGTTTAGACAGTCTAAATAAAGGCATCTGAAAAGCACAGTTTAAATAAACAGATAAATACATGATGTTTTCTATAAAACATTCAGTCTCAGTCATCCTATAATAATCCGATTTAGTTTTTATGTAACAAAACATTTGTAGCACCTCCAGCACTGCCTTTGAAACACAAGATCAATTAGACTCTTTCCAGACAGTTCTTTTACTTCATATGTTGTTTCAGAAGAAATCGTTAATATCTTTCATACAGGCATACACTCAGTACTGTTATAACATTGTTATCTGAAACAAATTACAGAAGTGGGTTCATCAGCTGAACGATCTTGGTCTTGTAATATCTTTTTCAGTCTAGGAGAAAATGGTCCTGTTTATTAATGGCTTCTGTTTACTCAGAGTTTTCCTGCAGAAAAAAATAATGCAGATACATACTGCTATGTCTGTGGCTATATACAGTACTTTTTCACAGAGATATTCAAGAAAAAGGACTGCTCTTTTCTTTATCATTTATTGTATCTCCATTATCAAGTCAAGTCTCAGCTGAAGTAAGGACCATGGTGTACTGGATTACAACTATGCAATAATATCTGTCTCTCATGTATTATACCCACCTGTCATGTATTTTCCCTTTCAGAATAAGTATTAAAATAACAGATAATGGGGATGCATTCAGTATCTCTATTCAAAAGGGAGACGTATAAAAGAGTAGCTATCCCATTAAGTATTTGTTTATTTCAAAGGGAGGAAGATGAGATTGCATCAAAGATATTCCTAGTTTTCTTTGTTATCACTTTGGGCAGAGACAACAGTCTCTAGTAGTTTTTATAGCTAACATTGCAAAAGCTTCTAGTTTGGTTTGAAATGTTCATTTGATTAACATACACTGATGACCAAAAAGAATGCATTTGCAGCACTTCAGGAAAACGTATTTTATTCCTTCCTAATCTCTGAAAGGTGATGGCCAGATTTTGCTGGGCTGCATTCAATTCAAGGTCACTTCAGGCCACTTTTATAGTCCTTCTGTATGAATATAGCAGTTCCTAACAGAAATTAAAACAGATTTAGGAAAAATGTTGAAAAACATTTGATTGAAAAACACTGATGTTCTCTTCAATCTAAGTCATGCTTGTCCCGCTGCTGTTTCTCTTCCCGGTAATTTTATCTGCAGTTTCGTTGTATAGATATCTGCAGGAAGGACAGCTGAGCAAACAGCATTTTCATTCTGGGTTGATTCAGAAATTTTTATATTTGTCCTAATTCAGATCAGAACCAATTTTTATGGGAAGAAAACACCTAAAGAATTTCAGTTGACAAATACGGAAATGTTTGCTGGGCGTGCTGTAATGTAATAGCCAGGGTTTGTTAACGAGCTCCGCAGAAGAGATGCCGTGGTGCACGGTAACAAGGAAATTTATTCCAAGGTCCTGAAGCACTGTGGTTGCGGTTCAGGTCAAGCAAACCCAAACCAATCTATTTTATTTCAGTTCTCTCAGTGCAACAAGTTTGCAAATTGAACGTTTTCTTGTGAAAATTTGCCATTTTGCTGGATTTTGTTAATGGTTAAACCCCTGTTTTTCTGGAGTCCGGTTCAGAAGAAAGTGGATCTCAGAGTGACACACTGACGTATTCAAGGAAAATTAAGTTTTAAATAAACCCAAGCAGATTAAGTACACACTTGCCCAGGCGATGAGTAGTAACTGTGACCTGCCTCAACAATGTCAGCTACTCAGCAGAGTGTAAGAAGATGATGTTTCAGCCTTAGAACTCCTGTCATTTACTCTATGGGATAAACAATTTGCATAATAAAACAATCCAAGAGATTTCACCAAATCATGATATGCTTATAAAAATTTTGTGAAAAAAGAAAAGCTAAATCTGTTGTGAAATATGTATTGCTACTATTCCTTCTATTGCCTTGGGTATGAAGTAGTTTCATTTACAAGATATTGAGGATATCATTAAATTCCCTTCCAAAACAGAAGTTGCTCTTCCTCAGCTCATTTGACTGGTTTTGTATTATTATTGAGGAATTCCAACACAAATATTTAGCCATAAGGAAATGTTGCAAGCAAAATATGACTTGTGCACAAAATGCTTCAATTCAAAATAGAAACAGTCCTCCTTTGACAAGGTTAAATTCAACTTTTAACACTCTAAGGATGCCAACAGATAAAACATAGCAATACAAAGCAGGGAGCCAAAAGACGCATATGGAGTTAACAATGCTCTTTAAAACCTCAGCAGAGGGCTGAAATGCACATTTTTAAAATAGTTAAGCCTGACTGTGCATATCAATGTGAACATCTTGTGAAATTGAGGCTGCTGTTCTCACACGTGGAAGCACCTTCAGTGAGCCCTGCAGGGAACGGAGCCACAGCTCAGATTTGTGGGATGGGAAACAGCAGCTCCTTTGTCCTGCCCGGCCTTCTCTGTGGGTATTGGGATTCATCCTTGAGGCTGGTGTGATGGTGACGGTTGTGCTGAGCCTGAGGTGACATGGCTCACTCTGTACACCAAAATCTTGGCCAGCACTCAAGGAGGCAGTACTCTGACCTCTCCTCCTTACCTGTCAAGTTATTTGCACCCCATCAGGGTAGGTATTAGCATTCAGCTGATTGGAGAATTCCAGGACTAAACACAACTACAAGAAACTATTGACATCAAAAGTCTCCTTTGACAGCCGAGTTGTCTCCTTTCCACTCTGGAGGATGCTATCATACCTGTTATTTTGAATTGCAAAGGAAAAAGATAGATAGGGGCTACAAGGAGCCGGGTGCAATAGTTATGATTTTTGTGACAGCCTACGTGTGTGGTAACTTTCCCTGAAAGTCATATTGCTTCACTGGCAATGTCACCAGAGGGAAACAGAAACTGTTCGTGATTCTGACCTGCCCTGTACTCATGCACTCGTTCATCAATATGCTTGTGTTGCTGGATGTAAACCATATCCAGTTAGAGGAGAAATGGGCCAATTACACAAGAGCAATCTCTCTGCAAGAGTGTGTACACCAGAACGGTGCCTTGACTAGACCAGTTACTTATAACTGAATGGGCACCTCCGTGCTGTCTGGCAAGAGGCATCTCTGGGGCGCAGCCCTGTCCCCTGTGCACAGCAGTAAGGGGCCACAGGCAGCCTGGAAGGCAGCCGTGCTGGTGCAGGGGCAGGATCCCTGTACACAGAGAGGACTTTTCAGACCAGGGCAGACTCAGTCACACTGTCCAGACTGGAAACCTCCTTCTTCCACTTGAATCTGTGTATGTTACCGTGTCATATAGCATCCACAAAAGCTTAAGATATTTTATACAAATTATGTATGCAGGCACACGAATGCCTGTGCATAATGCAGCTATTTTAACTTTCCTACAGAGAGAATTCTTTCCCTGTACTGGATAGGAAGAAGCTGTCATCCTTATGCCAACTTTTTTTCCCCTATACCACATTAAAAACACTGCTATTCAGATTGCATTTTAGTGTGAATCATATGATCACACTGATGCTTCAGAACGTAAGTGCAGAATTCCCTTTTGGCATTAATGGTATTTATGAAAGCAACCAGAAGAACTTATTCAAATTTAAAATGTGGTAATATTTTGCCTTCTGGATATTTTGGAAATTTTATTTTATTTCTGCTAAAGGAAAAGAAAAAACAGTCTGAAGATATTTAAATGCAAAAATATCTAAAGATCTGCCAGTCTGAAAGAGATTCTCACATAAAGTTTCTCTCTGTTGTAAAGGCAACAGTTTCCCACACAGATTTTGTAGTTTTGTTGTTATGGAATTAATCTGTATTTTATTAAGAACATTCTGAGCTCATATGCACTTTTCACTAGAGAAGATATGCAACTCCTCTGTTAATGGCTGGCTGGGAGTGATATGCAGAGACACTGAGAACTTATTTGGAAGAGACTGAAGAGGAAGAACACATATGACTCATATAGAACTGCATTGAGCATTATGTTTATACAAAAGGTAGCTGTCTACGAGCCTGAGGAGCACAAGCTGCTGGGATCTCATGTTCTCTGTCACAGAGAGCCCATGCTGGCTTTGCATCGGGACACAATGATTTCATCTGGGTAGCCCTAGCTGAGAGCACTTCAATTTAACTGCAGAGAAAAAATGGCCTTGGCCTTCCACACAGGTCATGGGGAGATTATTAAGAATAATGCTGGATATTTCTTCTGGCACCTCTGTCGTGCTGACATGTGCATTATTTCATTTCACTGTGACCATTGCTGCAACCCAAGCTATCGAAATTAAAATGACATGTACTGCAGCTCCCCTTCACTGCTATCTTTGGTATAAGGATTATCAACAAAAAAAGGACAGAAAATATGATATGTCCTAACCCTGCCAATGTTGGCAAATCACTAATTTTACAGGGGTGAGCAATTCTGGCAAACTGTCATAAAAATTTTGTTGGGTTTATGTACTCTTGCAGTATTACTATTATGATAGAGTAAGTTTATTTTTCCAAATCAGTGTTCAAGATAAAACTGACAATGTGTGCGTTAGGAAACAATAGGAGGAGATGAGTGTCGAAGGCAGCGATACAAGCACCTATTTTCGATGAATTACATTCATCAGGACTTTTTATAAAAATTACTGTTTCATCAGAACATCAAAGCCAAGTGCTTAACTCCTAAATACTGCTGTGGTCACCTGATGGAAGCACACTGTTTCTCAGAGCTGCTAAGCACACACAAATTTTGCTGAAGCTAAAAGGTGGCTGCAACAGAAGCCAAGTGGAAGAACTTCCTAAACATCAGGTCTTCTTTCCTTGGCAGCTTCAGGAGCAGTTGGAAACGAGTTCTAACCCCATAGCTTCTGTGAAGCTCTCATGGCTGTATTATGCAGAATAACATCAATGTGGCTTAAATGGCTATGATTACCCTGCAATAAGGTCTCCAATGTTTAAAATGTGGGTATAAAATTGCAGACAAGGTTGTTTACATCAATAGCATTTACTGTAGCCTGCCAAATTACCTTTATCCATTATTTCAGTAGTTTCCAAATTTCATTTTCAGCAAGGACTGGAGTCTTTGCTGAAACATTATTATGGAACTAATAACGGCATTATAATGATAAAGTCCAAAACTATCATAATCTGTATTACTGAATTAATATCTTTATGACTCCTGAATGTCTTTTCCCACTCTCCCAGATACCTCTTTTATTACTGTCTTGCTTCATCCGTCTGCTACCCCATCTTAGAACGCGGTTTTTATTTTTGGGGTAGCTAGTTCCCCCTATAAACCTCTTTCCACCATATCTTGAGCAGCTCGTTCCTTTGCCAAGATGGGTAGGGCCTTGTGATCCCACAGGGGCATTGTTCCCCGTTTCCATCCTTAGGAGGATTTCTGGTCATTTTGCAAGTTTGTGCTTGGGGAAGAGGCTCCCACCTTAGGACAAACCCCTTCAGGAAGAGGTAGCCCATGAAAATCCCAGGGCATGGTCACTGCTCTGCTTGGGTGAGCCCTCTGCATGTTCCCAGAGAGGGGCAGCAAGCTTAGCATACTGCAGTGCCAAGGACCAGTTTCAGTCCCTTGATAAAAAAACTCTGGATGTAGACTCTCTCTGAATGGCTTTAGGACATCTAGAATAAAATTATAATTGTACATGTAAGCTGTAATCCCATGTCACAAAATCCCTCGTGAGGAGCACATGAAAACAACCCAGGGAACAAAGCAGCACAGTGTTTGCACTGTTTTCCTTAAACATATTTGCTTAAGCTTCAGGAAGCGGCTGGTTTCAACTGAAAGCACTGACAGATCAAACCTTCCTGAGAAACTGCTCTCAAAGAACTTCATCCTTGAAAACCTGCTACATCAATGTAGCTGCCAACACGGTCAGAGATATACCTGCTTATCAGCATTTTTAAATGTTTCCCATGCAGTTTATACAAGGCTTTCCTACCAACTTTGGATTTCAGGCTTCATCGGATTTAATGGAGCACCATAGCTGTCTTCATGGTGTCAATACCTTTCTTTTGTTTCCCCTTGAGCTGCAGACTCTTTC
>NW_010421497.1:0-9306 GCF_000710305.1 Buceros rhinoceros silvestris | reverse complement strand
CCTGCTATCATGCCAGCAAACATTTTGATCCTGTTTTCCAGACCTGCATCCCTCACTAACTGCTGCTGAAATGGGTGTCTGTCCCAGGCCAAGTCGTTTTGAGCAAACTTTGAAGGGGAGTATCTTACAGTGCTCTCCACCCACATAACTCCTTTACTACTCAATAATGCATAAATTATATAGACGATAGATTCCCAGGCTTTTCTTAACCACAGTTCTTTTTATGGGACTGCAAATTCCTGTAGCTCAGTAAGTCCTGTTATAAAAGTACAAATGGAGATATATTAAATTACATACAGGAAAACACTTTTTGGTTTGGGATAGCAAAGCACAGGTACCAAGGACAAGCGAGTGTAGCTGTGACCACAGTTCCTGGGTTTTGGTGCAGGTAGATGGTTGTCCGAGGGCCAGAGCTGCTAAGCCTGGGTCAAGTGGCCCCAAAAACTGCTCCATCACCTTCACTGTCAACCCCACACTGTGCCTGATAGGGTAAGGCACAGAGCAGCAGCAGAGTTATTTTGCTGTCATCTTTAGGGATCCCAAAGTCCAGTTTACCTAGGCTGGCAACATGTTTTGGACCAGCCATGGAGTACCACAACTGCACTGCAGCCAGGGGAGCTGGGAGGTTTGCACGGGACTGTTGCTTCAGCTGTGGGCAGTGAGCCCTCGGCACCTCCCCGCTTCAGGCAGGGATCCAGGCAGTCTGAAAACATGGGCTGAAGGGAACTCCTTTGCACCATGGTGAGAGTTATTTTCAGTGGCTAAGGTGAGAAATGATTGTCAATATCCAGCATCAGGTTATGGCAATGCTCTCGTTATTTACTAATCTTTTACTTCCGTTATTTAATTTACTCTCATTACTTAAATGTATTTGAGGTGCCTGTATCACTCTCAAAAGGGGCTACAGCTCCAAGAAATGATTGAATATTTTTTAAAAATACACTTTACATTAAAAAAAATTATAAACACAGATGTTCAATCACAAATAATTACATTTCCAGAAGGTCATCCTATTTATTCCATGCCAGCTATTTGGTGGAAGATTAAGATGCTTGCTTTATTGCTTTAAATCTGTTAAAAAGCATATTTTGTATCCGGTTTCTTATGTTGTTGCACACGATAGTTGAAAGGGTATGACCCATAGAAGTCAAAGGTTAATTTGATTTTCAGATAACTCAGCTGGAGCAAGCAGAAGGTCGTGCAGATTGCCTATTGTTGTGGCAATGTGTATGCTTAGGGCATTTCCTGCTGCTGTCTCTGCTGTAGAGGCAGAGTTGTTAGGGCAATCCTGTTTACACTTCTCCCCCACTGTCCTGCTCCAGAGCTGAACTGGCTTCTCCCTGGCACAACCTTTTCAGACTGATTTTAGGCCTACCGTTTATTTCAATTTTTTGTTTTCTCTTCCAGAATGTCTGAAGAAGCCACGGTTTCTGTCATCTCAGAAGAGCCTTTACAGGCTGTAGGTACACTGCAAGCCAATACATATATTGCAACACCACAGAAACAGATCCTGTTCCTAACCATTGAAACTCCTCAGTGTCGTTATGCACCAGATGGCCATAACTAGCACGTTGCTAGCACTCTCTTACGTGACTGTCCCTCAGCTGGCAGCACTGTAGTACTGAATAAAGTCCTTGGTTTTAGTTGCTGATTCAGTTCAAATTGGGAGAAATGAAGCAGATGTAGCTGTCCTGTTTTTGTGCCTTAGGCAATCCATTATAAAAAGACACATGAGAACATTATTCCTTTTCTATTATTATTATTTTTAAATCTACTCTACAGAAGACTGTGAAAAGCCATAGCTTCTAGCCAATAAAAAAGGAAGTAAAAACCAAAGACAAATAAAGCAAGAAATCCCAACCCCAATAAATAAAACAAGGGGAGGAAGAATCCATTTAAATAAAAATGTCACGACCATTAATTAAAGAGAGTGATCAAGTCATAAAACAAGTGTTGGGAGAAAAAGCAATATGCTTGTCCGAGTTAAAAATGGAACCCACACTACAGACACAGGTCTGTGCAGAAAAAGCCACATACTATAACAAGAGATCTTTGATGCTGGAGAAGAAAGGAAAAAATTCTTAGTATCGTATTACACAGCTAAAACAGGAGAGCTCTTTTTTACTTAATAAATATTTATATACACACTTCTACCTCTTCATAAGACATCTGGAAGTACCAATAAATTCTCAGTACGTGCTTTTGTCTTGTTTGTTCTTTCTTTGGCTGTTGATGAGATTCTGCACATTAGTTGTAGCAACCTGAATGACTGTATTAATATCAGAATGTCATGTATTTGGGAAAGCAGACAGCCAGGCTGACTACACAGGGCCACAGGCACCTCATGATCAGTGCTGGAAAGAAAAAAATAATGGAAAAACAGTTTCCCTATTCCTGCTTACAGAAGATGAGCAGAAATCCAAGAGCTGGGGTTTTGACAACTTGCTCAAAAATCCCACTCCTTTCCTTGGCAAGGCTGGCTGAGAATGAGTGCCATGTAAGGCATCTGGGATTTTGTAAGCCCACTTGACATTTGAACCTTGAAGTTCTGCCAGAACTGTTAATTTAACTAATGCTAAAAAAATGAAAAAGAAAAAACAAGAGGAAAAAGAAATAGAAAGAAAAAAAAAAGGCAGCAGCATTGCCTAGCTCTAAGCAGGGTATGATGTTTAAGGCTCAATCGTGCTGCAAACAAGACTCCAGCCAACACGCAGGTGAAAGCCAGTGCCTGCCTGGCCTGAGCTGCAGAGAAGCTTGTTCAGCAAAAAGTGCAGCCCAGATGCAGGGAGATGATACTTCTTCGTGTTTGCCATCTGCTCCTGAGCTGCTGTCGGTAGACAAGACACCCCTCACCCACCCATCCCGCTTAATCTTGAAACAGCCCCATTTAAGGAGTGTCTGCAGCAAAGGCTGCTAGCAAGTTACTCAAAAATTCCCCACCACTTGGTATAAACAAATCACTTCCCTGCAGGTTTAACCCATGCTTAACTCAGGCACAAGTCAGGCCCATCCTATATACTGAAAAACACTCAACTCAAAATGTTGAGGCAGTTAAAACACATGTGCCTGTGGTCAGTCAAGCTTTTAGTCCTGTCTCCCATAACTTCAATACCTCCAAATATCCGCGCAGCCTCTTGCCTGCTCATTTTCCTGTTGTCTCTGCATTGCAACCTGTTTGATTACTTTCAGGTTTTTTGCTGAGTGCCATTGCTGATATTCTGAGGCAACTCACAACTTCACCAGGGCAAGATGTTCTGTCACAGGAGCCAGGGAATGAAGCCCAAGAAAGGATATAAACATTTTGCTCCACCTTCCCTATAAAAAGCCACCAACAGGAGCATATAAACAAGCTAATCCCTATTCCATCCCATTATTAGCAAATCTAGCTACAGGCATTAAAAAGGAGCTGATAATGAAAAGTAAGAAGAGGCTGTAGAAGAAAAATCATGATGATGATGCTTATTGTGAAATTAGAAGTTTATTTTCAGGATACTTGCAGATACATAGAAAAAGTCATTCATTAGTTTTTTTTTTTTGCAAATGTGAAATTCTCACAGGGGTATGGGCAGCTTACATTGACGTATTTATTTATATTTATATAGATTGCAAGCACTTGTAAGAGTTTGTGACATCTTTTACTGTGGATGCAAATCAATTAAGTTCCCTCCTCAGGACCTTCTTCCTGCCTAGGTACCTAGACACCCTCTCATGCAGTTCAGGATGTTGCATTTATTAGTTCTGCACTGTGAGAAGGGATGTGAACCCACTTTTCTGGCATATATGCTTCTACCATTCAACTGTACAGCTTATTTTTAAGTAAGGACAGGGCTGTGATAGAGCTCTGTTTTGTGATGCCTCCTAAATATTTCTGACTCTACAAAAGGAAGAAGAAATTTTGATAGGGAACAAGACACCTGGGTTCCAGTTCCTGCTTTGTTAAAGCCCATTCTGATACAGTACAATAGTTGTGCTCTGAAAATACCTTCTAGATTAAGTGCTACTGGTAAGAGGAATCTCTTAGTTTTTGGATCCCTAAAAGCTTACTTTTTAGCCATGAGGCATGACCACCAAGTCCGCTGAATTGTGGCAGGGGGAGGGGTTGCTGGGGGAGGGCAGACAGCTCTGGCTCCAATTCCTACCTGCCATCCCAGGGCTCCTGGCATGTACATGTTGTATATCAGCATGAAAACCATGCACTTTTATCCCTAGTTTTACCTTAGTCTAAAAGCAACCTTGAATGTTTGCTTGCCCCTCCCATGTCCCCAACCAACACTGTGCTCCAGCACGTCTCTGATACATACAATGTTCAGAGGAGGATCTGCAGATGAAAGGCACTGTGCCCTGAAAGGTGAATATAGCTATAGCCCCTGCAGCCTGTTGAAGCAAAAATTCTTAAAGGTTTTGGTCACCTTGTGGTTAGGACAGAAATGGAAAAAGAACAGTTTGCCCTTAATTTTGTGCTTGAGAATGAATTATACAGGGGTTTGGCCACTGTTTTGTGGATTTGGCCTCTTTGGGTAGCCTGCATCCTTCTGCATGACTAGCCAACTCATGCTCTGTGGGGGACTGGATTGGTCCATGAAGCCTTGGGACCATCACACTAATCATGTTCTGCTGGAGATGCTCTCGCTGAACTTCAGTCCCAAAAGTATCTCAAAAGGAAATCTATGTTTAGATAATATTGACTACAGGTAGAAATCAGGTAGAGCAGAGGAAAGATGTCACTCCAAGTATCGCTAGTATTTATTTATTTCAAAATTTACTTGGTGCTCCTGCTTGCAAACTGGCAAGAGCATCAACGGCTTTGATCTTGTCAGCTCTGATAAGCCTAGAAATGCTGGGGGTTTCTGCAGGCACAGATGCGAGATCTGGTATCGCAGGAAGTAGGACTGATGTCTTCATAAGTGCCATTTGTTCCTCCGTATCACTATGATGCCTTGGGCACTGTGCTTCCGAAGGGCCTTTCTCTGGAGATAAAGAGCTTCTTCATGCTTATTAAAGGTTGCAGAGTATTTTTGAAAAGGTAAGAATAACTTCATTGATCACCACATTACATGGAGATCTTCCTAAGCAGAATCATGTGCAAAAATAATGCTCTAAGTGATTTTTGTTTGGGGGACTAACAGAGAAAAACAACCAATTCTTCCTTCAAAACTGCTTTTTCCCCCTGCAGATGCATGTCAGACACGTATTCTGACATACTCTCTGAAATTATTCGGCAGCTGAGTTCACACCTGTGGGTATTCTGCTCATCTATGATAATATGACATAGAAGTTCATGCCCACAGAAATGGTGCATTCACCTCACATTAGACCTACTTCTTCTCTCACCGAAGTCTTTGGGAATTGTCCCACTGCTTTTATAATAATTAATAACTAATTCAATAATTTTTATAATCAGAAAACGTGTAAACACATGGAGTCAGTGCACTTTCAGTGGATATGCTTCCAGCTACTGCATATAATACACCATCTGCTCAAGCACTCAAGAGACAGAACCAGAGTCCTCACAGCCAAGTGGATATTTCATCTTGAAAGCTTTTTCTTTTTTTCTCAAGTGAATTTTATAACAGTTCTTTAAAAAGTGGCTAGAAAGGCAGAAATAGGACATGAGGAAAAGGAATGAAGCTGTTTCGGGGAAGTTCAGACGGGACATTAGGAGAAGTTCTTCACTGAGAGGCTTGTAGGTCCCATGAACAGGCTCCCTAGGGAAGTGGTCATGGCACCAAGACTGTCACAGTTCAAGGACCATCTGGATGATGCTCTTAGTCATAAGGTTTAACTTTAAGTAGTCCTGTCAGGAGCAGGGAGTTGGTCTCCACGATCCTTACGGGTCCCTTCCAACTTGTGACATACTATAATTCTATAAATATGTAGTACCCATAGAAAGCTTATGATAACCATGGCAGTATTTGCCTTCTTTTCCCCAGGTTGTGGGTGATAAGTTGATAGATGGAGAGCAGGGTTGCCACTGAGACAGATTTCAGTGGGCTGGAGAAATGGGCTGACAGAAACCCCCTAAAGTCCACCAAGAACATATGCAGAGTCCTGCAACTGGGACAGAGTAAACCCACGCTGAGCGCTGACTGCCAAGAAGGCAGCTTTGCAGGAAAGGGCCTGGGGGTCCTGGTAGACAACGTTGTGAATACGAGCCACCAGTGTGCCTTTGCAGAGATGAAGGCCAATCACATATTGGGGTGTATTAGCAACAGTCAAGGAAAGTGGCATCCTACTCCTCTAAATAGCACGTGTGAGAGTATTATGTCCAGTTTAGGGCTCCTCAGACAACCTACTGGAGTGAGTCCAGCAGTAGGTCTCCAAGATTATCGCAAGAAGATGCTGAGAGAAAGGGATTTGCTTCGCCTTTAGAAGGCAAGACTAAAGAGAAGAAATCTTACTGTTGTTTTCAACAACCTAGTAAGAGGGTATAGAGAGGAAAGAGTCATATTCTGCTTGGAGGTGAATGATGATGAGAGGCAACAGACACAATCTGCAACAACAGAAATCCCAAACAGATACCAGGAAAAATATTTTCATGGGTGGGCAGCTGAAAATTGGAACTGGTTCCCAGAGAGGCTGTGGTATCTCCATCCTTGGAAATATTGAAAACTCGCCTGGACAAGATTATGGACAATGTAATATAACTTTAAAGCTGGCCCTACTTTGACAAGGAAGTCAAAGGAAGTGATCTTCAGAAGTTATCTCCAAGCAGAATTCTTCAATCATTGTAAAAAACTTTAGAGTATTCTCTGTGTAAATCTGTTTTCATCATGATTAAAATCCTCTTGAATATGTTGAATGTTGAATATGATGTACGGCTAGGGGGCATAACATAATTCAAATGCTTTAAAGAGCTCATATGAAGGTGTTTCTGGCCCATAAGCAGCTTCACGACTCCATGGCGTGGTTAGCCATTCAGAGAGAAAAGTGGTTTTATCCCAATATCAGAAATAAATTTACAGTTTTAAAAAATACAACTTGTCACCTTTCCCTTGCATTAGTCATGGGATTGCAGAAGGACACAGAGCCAATTTTCAAACACCTCAAAAGTCAACATCCAAACTTTCAGAGATCCACCCACCACCAAAGTTACAAGTCTGGCTTGGACCAGGCGGACTGCAGGCTAGGAGACTTGAGGAACTTCCTGAGCTCTACCAGGCCTGACCATTACTTCCTTCGAGATGTGGGGCTTCTCCTTTGACTCAAAAGTGAACAATACGATCCTCTTTCCCAAAGACAGCTGAAATCGAAGCATCTCTGAACTTTTCAGTGTGAAGAGGCCGTTATGATACCTGTTGTATTCTTACAGCATTCTTGTGCCAGGGGCAAGCATCCACAGAATTTCAAACAGCACACGGAGTTGTGGTTTTGAGTGGTGAGCCATTCAGCTCTCTCCCTGTATGTCTGATCTTTTCCTTGTCATCTTGCAGAGATAATTGTTTAAACTCTGAGAAGCCTATATATGCTCCCTCACACTTCTCCCTCATGTTTTGTGCCAAATGGTGACTGTAGGTGGGGCAGAAAGACAAACACTGCATCTTCTCTCTCTGAGATTTAGTCAATGGTATTTTTCAGTCTTTGGGTCAAATAAAATGCAAAGTTTAGTCTGCCGGTGCAGCCTGTCCAGGAGTATATTTGATAATCTCTGAGAAGCTCTACTTTCACACGGAAAATAAGAGCCTTTTCAGGATATATGTCAAGGTCTGCTCATGCCCTTCTTCTCACTCCTGTGCTCTCCAGGTGGCAGGTCATTAAAGCATTAGTGAAATTGGCGCTGGCGTGTCTGTTTGATGAAAAACACTGGCTATATAGGAGACAAAATATAGCATAAAGAGATTGTCCTTGGGTGGAAGGGATTGGAGATGAATGGGACTGGACAAATCAAATATGGTTCGGGCCACCAAACAGAGTAGCCAAGGGGCTTTGGGAATCCCACCACCTCAGGCTTGTCTTCCTGTGTTATATCTGGATGTGGATGAAAGGCTGCCTGTTATGGCACCCAGGTGCAGGGTCTGTGAAAAAAACCCTGAATTTTAAGAAGCCTTTTATTTCTTTTTATTTCTTTTTTCTTTAAAGCAATGACGTCTGTGATACAACCAGGAAGCAAAGTAAAGCAAACAGAAACGCATGAAAGGAACAACTACAAGGTTTCCATTATACTGTAATCAAACGGCACATTATTAATGTCAAGTTTTTTGTTTTTTGGGTTTTTTTGACCTAAGAGAGGTTTACTGTTCCTCAAAGTATCTATAATATCAGCCCTGGAAACCCCTAAACAAGAGATAGGAAAAATAACCTCCTCCTCCCAAAGGAGGTATATCTGTAATGTTTAATTCAGAGGGGGTATTTTCCCAACTGTACTTCAGCTAGCACTTAACGCACTTAACACGACTTTATTAGTAGGCAGCTTTATCATAAAAGCTGATGTCACATCTTTACATATCTCACGTCTGTACACAAGGAACCTGGAACAAACCCAGGCATTGTTGGAACTCAGATCTCAGGATGTTGTTTAATAACCAGAAATCAAACAAGCTCACGGGGCTTAGTCTCCAAAACTGTGTTAACTGTGTTCAGCGCTATGCCAGCTGGTTTCTGGTGTGAGCCAGCTAGATGACAACCAATCATCTTCACTAGCCATGTACGATGACTAACCAGCCTTTCCCTGCTAAGTCCCAGTTACCATGCTACTCTCACGGCTTGTCATTCCTACCTGCTCCATTTTGCAGGTCACTCTTCCTTTCAGTGACACAGCTCTCAGCAGTACTGCAACGTCATAGGGCACAGACACAGCCTTGCAGTAGAGGATAGAATTCCCAATGCTCTTGCTACCTTCCCCTCACCCCCGTTTTCCTGAAGCTTGACACATCCAAACCTGCAGCCTTCCTGTGCATTTGGCTGACTGACTACCACTGGCAGCAGATCTGCCAAGTTTTTGTGTGCAAGAGTACGATGTGGTCGGTATGACACAGACAGAGAAGAAGCGGTTAAAACATCTATGTCATCAAATCTGAAGGTAGTCAGGCTTATCCTTTCACTCTTACTCCACAAGAGCATCCTAAACGCCTGGCTGTTTGTGGAGGTTCCTGTGCATTTGGCTGACTGACTACCACTGGCAGCAGATCTGCCAAGTTTTTGTGTGCAAGAGTACGATGTGGTCGGTATGACACAGACAGAGAAGAAGCGGTTAAAACATCTATGTCATCAAATCTGAAGGTAGTCAGGCTTATCCTTTCACTCTTACTCCACAAGAGCATCCTAAACGCCTGGCTGTTTGTGGAGGTGCCACACCACCTCTGCTGGCTA
>NW_010421496.1:44897-86442 GCF_000710305.1 Buceros rhinoceros silvestris | reverse complement strand
TGTCATTTGTCTAGTGGCCAGTCCAGCCCTAAGCCATGTTAGACATTGGGAATGTACCTAGTCTGTAACAGCTCAAGAATAGAAAGTATGAACGGAGGTGATCTGCTTGGAAGCAGATAGTCAGTGATGCTAAGAACCTTAAAAAAATATTGAAGTGAAAAGGTATTAAGCCGTCAGAATAAAGCAGAGAACTGGAAGTCAACATCTCCATAGTATCAAGTACCAAATCAGTTCCCAAAAACAGAAGGTAAACTGTTCCTTGCCTATTAACTACCTGACCAGAAAAGACTTGTCAGACATCCTTGACAGAAAATGGGAGAAGTGGCTGATACACCAGAAGGCCGTGTTAAATCAGTTCCCAAAAACAGAAGGTAAACTGTTCCTTGCCTATTAACTACCTGACCAGAAAAGACTTGTCAGACATCCTTGACAGAAAATGGGAGAAGTGGCTGATACACCAGAAGGCTGTGCTGCCATTCAGCAAGACCTGGACAGGCTGGAGAGTTGGGTGGAGAGGAACCAAATGAAGTTCAACAAGGGCAAGTGTAGTGTCCTGCACCTGGGGAGGAATAACTCCATGTACAAGTACAGGTTAGGAATTGATCTACGGGAAAACAGCTCCGTGGAGAAGGACCTGGGGGTCCTGGTGGACAGTAAGTTAACTGTGAGACAGCAATGTGCCCTTGTGGTCTAGAAAGCCGATAGCATCCTGGGATGCATTAAGAATAGTGCAGTCAGAAGGACAAAGGAAGGTCTTCTCCCCCTCTACTCTCCCTAGTGAGGCCACATCTGGAGTCTTGTGTACAGTTCTGTGCTCCGCAGTTCAAGAGAGAGAAGGAACTACTGGAGAGAGTGCAGTGGAGGGCTACAAATATGATTTGGGGACTAAAGCATCTCTCTTTGGAGCAAAGGTTGAGCGACCTGAATCTGTTTAGCCTGGAGAAGAGAACACTGACACGGAATCTTATCAATGCTTATCCATATCAAAAGGGCAGTTGTAATGGGTTAAAATGGTGGTTGTGTGGGACTAATCCTCCACTTCTGCATTCTTTCTCTTACCTCTTAGCATGGAAAAAGTTTTCTCATGATCCTTGTGAGGGAAGGGGTGCACTGACCCTCTTCTCAGGTTCTCAGCTTCTCATGGGAGCCGAGGCATGTCAATCAAGTGCCTCTGTGAATAAGCCTATAAAAAAGTTGTGATCCGCGGTTTCTCCCAGTGTATACAATTCATTTCCACCCAGGGTGAACAGACAGACCTCATATCAGAGAGAGAGACCACAGAACCTCTACTTGGCAGTAAAAGAATCTTTTGATGGGAGCCGAGGCATGTCAATCAAGTGCCTCTGTGAATAAGCCTATAAAAAAGTTGTGATCCGCGGTTTCTCCCAGTGTATACAATTCATTTCCACCCAGGGTGAACAGACAGACCTCATATCAGAGAGAGAGACCACAGAACCTCTACTTGGCATGAAAAGAATCTTTTGCACTGAAGTAAGTCTTTTGGTTTTGCCAGGGTATGTAAGAGGAGAGCAAGCCCCCACCCTGTACCGAGATTACCACCGGTGAGGGATGAGAGAGAAGACTGTCCCCTGGAAGCCAGAGATGAAGCCATCCTGCCAGGATAGACACAGCATTGAACCATTACCCAAGGGACACATAACATCTCTGCCCACATACAACGGAAAAGTAGACGTCGAGCCATCTTCTATGAGGGGTGAGAATGACTTCTGTGAAAGTTTGCCTGAACAGTTCACTTCATGAACTGAAATCTATGAGGTTAAAAACACTGCACCTCCCATTTGGGTCTTATCGCTTATGCCCCTGCACCGTGCCCTCCGGCAGACCATGGCAGGGCTTTGTTTGTTAAACCGGGGATATGGGATGGACAGGAGAAATGTATGTTTATACATATATACTTCTTTGTGTATTTATTAATGTCTCTCTTCTCCCTCTCTCTCTCTTTTTTCTATCATCTGTCCTGTTTAAATTTAAATGATTGATTTATGGTTTTAATTGTGTTGAGCATTAAACCAATTTTGTTTCATCCCTTTAATTTAAAATCTGTTTCACTGTTTTTCTTCTCCTTGCCACACAAGCCCCTTGTGTGTTATCAGCCAAACCATTTCAACTCTTTTATTTAGCTCCTGGGGCTGTTTACATCCTCCCTGAGGCTACAGAAGACAGAGAAAAGCCCTTCAGTTTGTACTTTTGGTGGATCCATAACTTTGGGGATCCTTCCCTTTTTTAAAACTACAACAGCGGTTGTCAAGAATATGGGGCTGATATCTTTTCAGTGGTGCTCAGCAACAGGATGACGGGCAATGCTAACAAACTGAAACACATCAAGTTCCATCTGAACATTGAGGAAAATCTTTACTTTGAGGGTGGCGGAGCACTGGAACAGCCTGCCTAGAGAGGTTGTGGAGTCTCCTTCTCTGGAGATATCCAAAATCTGCCTGGACATGATTCTGTGTAACCTGGTCTAGGTGAACCTTCTTCTTTAGGAGGGTGATTGGACTAGATAATCCCCAGAGGCCCCTTCCAACCCCTACCATTCTGTGATTCTGTGATCTTATTGGGGAGAGCAATTGTATTAATGCTTTGTCTAGCAGCTCATCAGTCATAGATTTCTATTACATGTGGATTAGTCTAATTAAATTTGAAAAATCTGTTTGATTTTAAACTGAATTTGTGCATGGTAAAAGATACCAGGAAAATGTGACCTGAAGAGGGAGTATTATAAATTGGTTGCAGTCTGCTGCTGCAAATATTCTGCTGCCTTGGTACCTACAGCCTATCTATAGTTCCCACAGTATATTCCTCTGTCATTAAATCTATGACATGCTGAGGGCACCTGTGAGGTAACTTTTTCAATCAACACAAAGAGCACTGTTAGGATAATAAAGGTCTGTTTCATTCTTCACTGTCTGCACAGTCTGAATGGGAATGGGAAGACTTGGTGTTTTAGAGGGCTATCAAATAGCCATGCCTTCAGCGTGAAGCTAGGGCATATGTCGTATTAAGTATGACAATGAAAAAAAGGAGTCTGAAAAAGGAGTTAAGGACTTGTTGATTTTTTAAAAAAAATTTTAAAATTAATTTGACTTTAAAATATTGCTAATTATATCTTTTGTTAAATCAGGAAAAAATTTCTCAGGAATTGTTTCTTCCCATGAGTCATATGCTGGATAATTCCATAGTTTATGTATCCCAGGGAAGGTGGTGTTTAGAAGAACCACAGAATGGCTGACATTGGAAGGCACCTTTGGAGGTCATCTAGTCCAGTCTCCATTGAAGCAAAGTTGGGTCAACTACAGCAGGACCATTTCAAATTAGGTTCTGAGTATCATCAAAGATGGCTATTCCACAAGTTCTCTGAGCAATCTGTTCCAGCATTTGATCACCCTCGTGGAAAAAGTTAGTTGTGTTTCAACGACATTTTCTGTGTTTGCCATCAAAGAAGAGTGCTAAGCAACTGTCAAAGTCGTCCAAAGTTCCTGCTAGCAAGAACAGAGAAAAATGGAGGCATCCCTTACCACTTTAACTTTAATGAAGGAGTGAATATGTCTCAGAAAACCTAATTACTAAATGAACAATTGTTTTGAACAGAATGCAATATCTAAGAGAAGGTTTAAAAATTTGCATTTATTACCTTCTTTGTGGAAAGTACTTACATATGAAGACAAATACTTCCTTTTCCATTGCATGTTTTCTTCTGTATCATGTTACCAGGTTCTGTAAGATTTCAGCACAGGAAAATGTAATAGAAATTGAAGAAAACCTTCTAAGTCTCTGAAATATTCATTGCAATTAATGAGCAGAAATCTCTTATACTGTCTCCTAGTAGTATGATCAGTAAAGAGAGTATTGGAAAGAATTGTCCTTAGCATACCTTTATCTTCAAAAGGGAACTATATTAAAAGAAGAGTTGTAGTTTTTAATACAGTTCAGTTCCATTACCCCTAAATAAAATTGTCAACTCCAGAAATTACTTTTGCAATGCTAAGTCAATAAGTTAAATTCCCTTTCATTGAAAGAGGTTTATTAGGCAGCTAAAACGAAATTCACAACAACCAGCAATTCACAACAATAAATGAAGAAACTTCTAAGTTTAGTTAATAGGAAATGCTTTTTAAAAAATTGGAAGTTTTACATTTCCTGTTTGTGATATTGGCTTTCAAACATTATGTGTTTTTCTATTTTCTTTCACATCCTATGACAACGTAATATTAACTCACATATTCTGGAGGGCAAAGACATGCTTTAATGTTTCCCCAAATCAGTTAATTGCCTTAACTAATAATTTAGCACTGTCTTCTTTTTCTAACTGTAATTTATCCTGTCTTATAAAATCAAGATATCTGGCTGAAATCTTTGTATGCAAGCTTTAGCAGAAAGGAAGAATCATTCTACCTTGGAATAAGCTGAGGAGTTAGTGCATAGTTCTGGAGTATGGAGAATGAAAAAGATGAAAAAAGGAAATCAATGCAGAAACCTACCACCAGGTAAGAGAAAAGCCACTACATATTATTGTTCAGGAGCTAGTGCCATTCAATCTTCTGTGAGACTTAAAAAGACATAACACTACTCTTTTAGGCAAAGATAGTTTTTGGATTTAATAACTTCTTTTTATTATTTGAATCAAAGCAAAAATTAACTGAGACAAACACTTTGAATTAGCTTTGAACAATACTTTAACTTCCTAAAGTGAACATGTGGTGAAAATCCTTCCTATAGCTTTTCTTACATTTCAGCATAACTTTTTTTCCTACCTTCTTTACTGGAATTATCTTATATTACACCTTTTGCGTACATTAGCATTTCCAGATACCCCCTTGATACATTAATTCACTACTGTAAATCACTAGAGTTTCCATGTCTATTTTAAGTGGGCTGTCTACATTGCCCTAAGGGAATTGTATGAAGTAATTTTTTCTTTCCACATTTAATATTAATGGTACATATTTTTCAATGTAAATGTAATATAAATTACTCATACAGTATATATATCATTTATTTCTTAGTGGCCATGTGCGTTTTTCAGACATTAGACATCTCCTTAAGAGGTAAAGTTTGTAACATCTATTGCTTAGTACTATTCAGCGCTCAGGCTCCAAAAAGCACTTCTAGATTGCTTGCACCTTTCGGTAACAGTCTCCAAGTCAAAGAAATCTTCTGTATGAGCTTTGGCTTTCTACAAATACAGGGCTACCACTGAAGATCAGACACTTCGAACTTCATCTGAGACTGTGTGGATGTGAAAAAATAATGCCGATCATGTGTTATTTATGCCACTTAGTCAGCACAAGCCTCGAAGCTTGCCAGTACTTGCCCTGTCCAATTCTCTCTACATTGAAGTCTAGGACTAGTGCTGACTTAGAGTTAAAAGTTTTGTGAATAGATACTACATGTCAGCTAGGTACTTCTTTAAATTGTGGATAGTCCCTTTGAGGGTCTGTCTGCGTATGATTTCTTCCAGCTTCAGAAGATTGTCAGGAAGACCTGTTTATTATTAAACACTGAAGTATAGCAAAGGAAAAGTGACACTTCCTCTCCCTTACTGTCTCCTATCTGAGTCAGTTTCATACTCTGTGTTGCAAAGTATTTAGTAATAGTTTAACATTTTAAATAAAATACTTAATTAAAATATAGCCTAGAACTTTATTTGGGTAATTTCCCAGATATTTATATCAAATCAAACATGCACTCCATGAGTTTTCTGAAAAAATAGCATAAAGAAAGAGAGAAGGTCCCTTCATTTCTCAGAGGCTCTGTTCCTGTTTTGATTGTTAAATTGTGAAGAAAGGACCAAACCCCTAGTATTTTTTTAATATTTTACAAGAAATAAAGAAATTAAGATCCTATCTACTTCCACTCTCTGAATAATTATTAAGATTTTAACAGACGTCCACCATAGTAGTTCTATTCCAAAAGAAACCTGTGTTGCTTATAAACAGAAGTGACCATTTGGACAGGAAAATAACATGTATGTCCTTTCTAAAAAATACAGGAAGGTGTTCTATATTTTTTGTCACATATGCAATCTTATTTGAACTCTGAAGAGATGTTTACCTATCATATACAAATTTCCAGAGATATATCATTAAAGACTAAGTTTTTTTTTTTTTTGAAGAACTGAAGAAGTAGGTGCTTCTTGGAAAAGAAAGTGTCTGGTCATGACCCTATAAATAATTATTAATCAAAGTTCCATTTCACCTTTTTGCATACAAGGTAGTTATTATTTAAAAATATACATTCTTAAAGCTTGGGCTAATCAAAGTTTTAGACATCAAGCATTTTCACAAATCAAATGTCATGAGTGAACCTATTACGCATTTTCAATTTCTCTAAAATCTTGACTGACCACTTGGAATTTGCATGTGGGTTGAATTCAAGGTATCCTGTAACCCTGAATTTTTTAACATCTGCCAGTCTGCTCAGAGGATATTTAGAGTTTCCAAATATCCAGAAATCCTGGGCGTGAAAAGGTCATCTCCACTGAGTCTATGGAGTTGGATGGAGATGTACCATAATGAGCTTGCTGTGAAGTTGCCCTATGTATTTCCAGTAAATAAGATATAAATATTTATTTATTAGTTTTACTGTTCGTACTGTTCGTACAAGCCTTCTAAGTTGCATATGTACAGATGTACAACATCTGGAACACAATGAGTTTGCTAAGTTATATCCATAAGTTATGTGTAATATGTTATCTGAGAAATGATAGAAATATATTATCCATGAACAGGGCTTATGCAATAATTCTAAAGGACATGAAGGAGATGTGTGCTAATATTGTTTAAAACATTGAAAAACAAACAACTTTTCCCCTTCCACTGGGAAAAAACCTCCAAAACTATGCAGGCTTAATACCCTTACAGGTTGAAAATAAGTAACTGTTCATAATAAGAAGTAAGAGAAGATTCAGAAGAAAATACATATCCTCCAGATACCACAGGCTGCAAACATAAATATTTTATTCTTTTGAATTCTACCATGGATCTTGCTTATGTTTTTGCAATCATCTTTCTTCCTAAGCTTTTTCTGAACTTTGTAAGTGAATCACAGAATTGTTGAATCTCTATCTATTTACTGTTGAAAATCAAGTTGATTTTTTTTTTCTAGATTGGGTAGTTTTAACAAAGTAGAGTCATAAACCCCAGTTTTTATCTCTGGGAAAAGTACTTTTTTTGTATTACTTTAATGTGTGTGGCAAAATCAGTAAATAGTATTTGATTCCTTATGATGGCTCGGGGAAGTAAGTGATCCTTGATTTGCTTTCTATCTAATATGTTTAATGTGTAAAAGTCTGTAATTAAAAGTTATGCTTATAAACTTTCTTTTTTAGACTTGTTTTGGGTCTCTGAGAAATTAGCTACAATGTAAGCCAGTCCTTCACTTATTTTATCCCATTTATATCCTTGAGTGACTCATAGGTATTTGGGATATCTGTGATGAGCACTGTGGGGAAAAATGATCTGACGAAAATTCTGTGTTCTCTGAAGCAAATCTCTGGCATAGATGGACCATTTCTCCCAAGTTAATGCTACAGATATACTCTATTAGGTCCCTTATTCCTCTGGGCAAACTAATGGACCTGAAAAACAGGAACATCTGTTTGAATCTTAAGACACTTGTTGACGGAGCTTAGCAACACAACAGTGTTTAGTTTGTCTCAAAAATATAGAAAATTAGTTGTAGGAACAGAGGCTGGAAATTACTTCTGCAATGCATTTTTTTATACCACATTTATACAGTTTTTAGTTGAATATGAAACCCAACACGTTTATAGCAATATTTTATTTAGATTTTGTGTGTATTGTGTACTTCCTTCATATTCTTTAAAATTTTATGCAATTTATATTCTTTTTATTTTTACAACCTCACAGTTATTTTCAGCATTACACTTTTGCCATCATGGTTTAACCCCAGCTGACCACTGAACATTACATGGCCCACTCCCAGTGGGACAGAGAAGAGAATTGGAAAGGTAAAAGTGAGAACTGAGATAAGAACAGTTTAATAACGGAAATTAAATTAAATTAATGATGATAATAACAACAACAATAATAAAACATTTGTGATGGAAAATGAAAATAGAAAAAAAAAGAGAGAGAGAGAGAAAGAAAACCCAGGAAAAACATGTGATGCTAATGAAAAACTATTGCTCACCACCAACCAATCAATGCCCATCTTATTCCCAAGCAGTGGTGCCCTGGCCAGCTTTCCCCTTAGTTTATATCCTGAGTATAACATCGTACAGTATGGAATATCCCTTTGGTCAGCTGTGGTCAGCCTACTCACTGACAGGGCAGCGTGAGAAGCTCTGCTCAGTAACAACTAAACCATCAGTATGTTATCAACATTATTCTCTTCCTAAATCCAAACCACAGCACTATACTATCTGCTAGGAAGAGAATTAACTCTATCCCAGATGAAATCAGGACAAAGGAGTACATCTTCCTCATGATTCAGGTCTTTTAAATGCTCCTCCACCATGAAATCTTTTCTCTGTTCTCATAAACAGTTTTATTCACTACGTAAAAATCTGAACAAATGAAAATTAAGCCTTATTTATTTTTCATGTATAGCTCAATAGTTTATATTTACAGGACCTCTGTATGTTAAGCCTCACTTACATCAGAGAAGGAATCATCTTATTTAAAAGATGGCTGGCTGTTTTCTGTCAGAGTGTATGAGAAACCAAATGGAACACAGAGGTACAAACAGGTACCAAATATGTCTAGTTTCTGTTTTACATAACTGATGCAAGAAATACTGTGTTCCTTTAGTGAGAGATTATAGATATGCTTTCCATGTTTTTCAGCTAAGTAATAAGCCATGGCAATATGTATATTTTCACAAAAATTCTTGATAGAAGCTACGTCATGCATCAGAAGAAAAACCAATATTGGTCACAAAAGAAGTATTTTATACAACTGTTTTTTTGAGATTAAACCCAAATCCATTTCACCTTGGAGTTGTCTTTTAAAGGTTTTGTTTTGATACAGCATATTCAAAGGTATTTGAGAACCACAATAATGGAATAGTGGAATCTGCTTTATTTATGGTTTCTGTTAATAAATAGTCCAGAAATCCTTTATTCGGTCTTCATATAAATAAATAGATAGAAGTCCTCACTATATCACCATGAGGAATGTAGAAAAGGGTAAGGAAATATGTTTAACAATATTTACCTATTTTACCGATTTACAAATCAGTAAGGAAATCAAGAGCCCCAAAATGAGGGTATTAATATCTCCTGTTAGTCCTTATGCTTAGTTCAAGTCATCTGTGCAGCAAGTGAAAAGGGAAATTCACGAACGGAATCCCGCTCTAAGGCTCATATCTTCAATCGCTGTAATGAATTTCTGTCTAGAAATGTTTAGATGACTTTTAAAAGATTAAAATTAATATTTTTTGAATAAAACCACTAGAACCAATTCTTTTCTATCTTGTCTTTTGATATTCAGCTCTCACTGATTGACTGCTCAGTGCAATTTTTATCTAAGTCTACAGGAAAATTCCTTTATGAATTGCTTTCACAGAAAAGGATTAAAAGTTTTTGAAGAAAGAAATATCTTATTTCCATTCTTCTTCCTTTCCTCTCCTTGCCTTCACAAGCAGTAATTCAGCCTTTTGTTCCAATTGAAATCACTCAATATTTCTACTATTATTTAGAGCATGAGAATAGTTCACTTTTTATTAGAGCTCCTGCGGTCTTTGCATGTAGGAGAATTGTTAAGATTTTTCTTCAGTAGAAGCTGAATAATTAATATTTTGCATAATGAGTAAGAAAACTAAATATGCTTAATGGAAAATTAAATGTATCTAGTAAAGATTTTTTTTTCCCTAAATACACACTTGTGTTCAATTAATGGAAGTAAATTAGGCATGCAATGAAAATATAAACATTCTTTTAGAATATTGCCATTGTGTTCTAAACCAGTTTTAGACAAAACCTTACTCATTTGAGTTAGCTCTGTTTCAATTACGACTCAACTTTTGAAATCTTTTATAGCAGAAGAATTAAAGTTTTGATTTTAAAATCTCTTGAAAGAACATTTTCAAGACACATTCCAAAGTGAATTGATACCAAAGGTCACATTTGTAATTAATATACTGACAGAACTAGTTTAATTAAAAGATAACAAAAAGCTATAATTTGTGGCTGATTTTAGCATACTTTAATGACATTAAGGAAAACAAAGGTATATGTAGCGTTTCTTATTTTAACAGAATATGAATACACAAAATCATTCAATATTTAATGCATCACATTTATTATAATACTGAAAAATTCAATTCAACTGGTCTGATGATAAGTCTGTTAGTAATAAAGATGGGTCTTGGGATTTTTTTTTTGTAATTATTTAAATTTGTTTGTGCTAATGGTCGTGAGTTGATAACACTGTCAGTAATCAGTTGCTTAGCATAAGGTCTTCTGTCACCTTTATTACAGAGGAGAATAGTAGCCAATTCATCCTTGCTATGGAAAGTTTTAGGATTAAATTCTCCCCTACCTTCTTCTACTAAAGATAAAAACTTTTGCATTTTGACATTGACAGAAGAAATCAGGAAGCACCACAGACAAAATCCCATTAAGGTGGGAATACACCAAATCCCAGATTTCTTGATTCCAAAACCCAGGAACCTTATTTTCCTATTCGAACTCTGTTACATATACATACCTTTTTTATGGTATGTGAAAGCCTTTCCATTTGAAAAAAATATTTTAATCTCTTTCTCTATCCATTTTAAGAGTGCTGAAAGCTATCTGAAAGAAGCTGGATGATATACTGCTGGACAGTCACCTGATATTAAGATGAAGTCAGCTTGAAAAAAGTATATACACCTTAGTGTGCCGGGCCTGATCTTTTCCACTTTGGAACCTTAACTAGAGTGTACTACACTCAAAATGGAAAAGAAAGAGAAAGAAGATAGTAAGTTATAAGGAAACACAAGAGATACACTGTATATTTCCTGCTAGATTTGGTTCTGAAACCTCTTTTATTCTGACTAATAGAGAAAATTTATAGAATTTTTTTTTCTTTTTTCTTTTTTTTTTTTTTCCACCCATAGTCAGTTAATCATAGTAAGAAGGAGAAGGTAGCCCGGGCAAATTATCCAGGAGTGTGTAAAAAAAGTCATAATATTATAGAGCCCTGATAAGAATGTAAAAGTAATATGACTGGAAATTCCTCAAATAGTTTTTTGACTACAACTTTTTGAATTATGAAAAAGAAATAAAAAAACATTTTAAATACTCAGAAAAAATATTCACATTTATGTCTGCTGAGTGTAGGTATGTAACCAGCTGTGTAAAGATGGACAAAAAATAAGACAAGGGTATTTTGAAAATAAATATTTATCCTCCCCTACACTTTCTCCAAACAGTCTACAACATCAGGTTTTCATGATCATGATAACCCGCAAATTGCTGAACAACTATTAATTTTACTTCACAGAAATAGTCACTAATGTTGTGTTTTCAGTGGCACAATGCGCATATGCTTTGGCTATGTGAAAGTTCTCTATTTGTTTTAGCTCCAGTTAGATGAGTATTCCTTTATACATTTGCAAACAGACATGAAATTCTGTCAGCTATATCTCTCATGCCCCAAGAGGTATGGAATATATTTTTCAGAAACATTACTGCACTAACAAAGAAGGAGAGGAATTTTCAAAATGAGTCACAACACTATTTACAAGTAAATATTCACCACAATTAATGGTAGAATTCTGTTGAGTTATGTACATATCACATTATTTCTCCCTCAAAACAGAATATCATCAAGATTTTGTTTGTCTCTTACTAAAGACAAAACTAATATTGAAATATTATTCAATAGAATAATATACTTTGTTAATAATATCCAGCATTTTCCCACATATGAATAATTAGTAAGAGATGTTAGTGACCAAGCAAATGAGTACAAATTCATTTTGAACACATTTATTTACTCTGTTAAGAGGGGAAGTGGTTCTGTGTTTAGATTCTGACCTAAATGTAACTTCTTGGTTTGTAACTGAGCATAAAATAAAAATATTTCCATATATATTTTGGTTTTGGATTATGTTCCTGGAGTCTTGTGGTCTGAAATTACAGAAATTTCTTACATTTTTTGTTTATTTTCTATATTAATAACTTTCTGATGGTTTATCCAGGTACTTGAGAACTAAAATAATGAAATTAATTGAACTTCTGAAAAGGTAAGAAAGTTGTTGCCAAAAGATCTTGTCTTCATACTTCTACTAAAAATTGTATACTTGCTTAGCTGATGAATAGAACAACTGTGATATGTGTTCAGTTCCTCTTGTCCTGGACAGACATGAAATTCTGCCACTAACACAATGAACTTCTGCAATGCTTCTAGTTTTTCATCTGCTTCACCAGAATCAGTGTTCTGTGCAACTCTGCTGATGTCCCTCCTTACCTTTCCCTAGCTTTTGAGACAGTACTATGACCTGAAGAAAAGTGTCAAGGACTTGCTATTTAAATATCCAGCATGAATAATGATAAAGGCTGATTCTTTGTCCTGGCCATTAATTCCACTTCCAAATGAATGTTCACACTGCAGACAGCTGCTCGGAGAGTCCAAGGTTACAGTATTCTTTTAGGTAATTCATCAGTTACTTTTGAAAGCTTTGTGGGACATCTGGAGAAAGATTTGATAATTTGTGACTGGACTTGCAGCACAGTGACAAATGCAAGTTTTTAAAAAGATTATTAGTTAGCTACCCAAGAGGTGAATAACCCAGCTAATTAGATTACTTGTTTCTGTTCAATAATATCGCAAATAAACATAACAAACTCTATCCTAAGGAAGACAGTTTGCCTATACATCTGCTTGAAAACAAATTCCTGTGTCATTAAGAAAGTTTTCTTCTAAATAGCAGCAACCTTCTACTACATTTATGGTAAATGGGATTTTATCTGCATTCCTTTGGAAAATATTAAACAGTAATGTAGCTCCTTTTTACCCTTTCTTATTTACATATAAATGGTATGTCAATGGTGGCAAGCGGATTCCAATTAATTTTTCAAAGAATATTTCAAAATAATTAGAATTGTGTTTCTTAAATTGAGTTCTAATCTTCCATGTAAGAAATTAAACAGAATACTATAGGTTCCTTTTCAAAGTTTTTGTTATGTTTTGTTCTGATTCTTGAACACTGAACAAATATTTAGAACATGTAGTTAAAACCTTTAGTTGCCCAGGAGAGAAGAAACATCAAACATATACATACATGATTCAGAATGTTTCGTTCATATTTCTCTTTGTTTATGCAAACACGAGGAAATATGAACAAACCACATTTGAAATCACGATTGTGGAAACAGTACAATTTAGATGAGTCTCCATAACACAAACTTCTTTTGCCTGTGTTCTCACATGTTTTACAGTGAGAAGACTGGTAGGATAAACACATAGAATTATGTATTCTTACCATTATTCATGCCAAGGAAAACTATATTATTCAGTCATGTTCTGAAAAAGCAAAGTCATTCAGATGAAGTCTACTAAGTTTAGGTGACATTCTGTGCAATTTGTTCAAAATATCCACTAATCAGTCAGCTAGATTTATCTGTAAATCTTCCTTTACATTGCTACTGATCAAGCTGAGCTGAGTCTTGTTCCATACTCAGCAATCCTGCATTGCTGGTCCATTGATGTTTCCAACCAGGCTCAGCACTTGGTATCGGTTTCCTTCATGCAGCTGTTCTTGTTCTCTGGAACAGAAATTTTAGTTCCTAAAACATGGTTTCTGTTGAGTATTAAGTGTATTTCCAAAAAAGAAACTAGTAGCTCATATACATTGGACTTTGAGACTGTTCAGGGCTGGCTTTTCTTCTGCAGAGGAAATGAGACTCAAACTTTCCAGTACTTTAATTTGACCTTTTTAGGATTCGATCATTTCCACTTTTTTTTTTTCCCCCCAATTCTTTCACCTCTCCAATGCCCCATAAAAATTAAAGGGATATACACATGAGGAAACCTTAGTTAGAGGACGACAAAATTCCTGGATGTTCAAGAACAAAGGAAAAGAAAACTACTTGGAATACAAGGTAAGAGATTAATAATTCTGAATGACATTAGTTGATTGAATGTTTTTATGATTGTGTCAAAACACTCTAAGAATGTAAGAGATGTTTAATACTGTTTGAAAGACAAATATGTCAATGACAAACTCTTGCAAATAATAGGTATATCAGTCAGAATCAGGATTGGCATGAATTTGGCTAGAAACCAGGTTAAAAAAAAAGCATCAAGATTTTGGATAACTTCAGGAGTTCAGTTATTTAACTGGAGTGAAAATGAAGCCATGGCTTCATTCATATGAGGGATCAACCTGGTGTTTATGAAGAAGGAATTCTGTTCTTTAAAACATGAGTTTATTTACACTGCAGTACTACTATATTGCTCTACTCATGACATTGGGAAACAGAATTAAAGTTAAAAGTTTTAAAAAGTTTTAAGAACTGTACAGTAAAAGAAGATTTTTATGGAAGAAGAAAAGATTTTTCTCATATTATTAAACATTTTTCCCCCATACAGGACGCTCATAAAGGCTATACAAACTAATTTGCACTATCTGTAATTTAATGACTGATCTTAAGCTTCCTGCTTTGATCTTTTCTATTTTAATTTCCACGTAGTTTGGTCTGTTGCCTCTACGTCTGAAGAAGATGCACTGCAGTATGTTCGGCAATACCTTCATCTACAGAAACTGAGATCATAGTATTTCTTAGAGACTGAGACACACATTTTTTCCTACATTTTATACATTTTGTGAAACCTCATCTTCATGTTCTGTTATAAATATTTAGACCACATAAGAACAAAATTAGTCTGAGAAAAACCAGATACTGTGACATATCTTCAATTGCATGTTAGTAAAACAAGATGCTAGGGGAGGAGCTCACCTTTCAGTCCCTTATATCCTAAGTTATGAGTGTGATGCACCAAACAACAGAATGGGAGATATGCGTTATTATATATATATATATACACACACACACACACATATATACAGAAAAAGCACCAACTTTGTAAATCTTCTTAGAGATAAAAGACCTGTTTCTCAGGATGGTAAGGAAAAATAAAATGTGAGCCACACCATGTCAATGATAAGCTCTACAGTATGTGTCTTCTGTGAACATAAATCAGTAGTAAAAATGTAGCTTGGTGTGCATGTACAAGATATGTATGCCACTGAATCAAAACATTTGTTTCTTCTGTCATTTTCAGCCTTTAAATCTCAAAACATTTTAGAATAATACAGTATTTCCCATCATGTTATGTTTTGTGTTAAATTCAAAGCTCACAAGATGTATTCGAGTTTGCCTGTCAATTAAGACTTTTTGATGGATTAAGTATGGAATTGGCCATTGTATAAGTAAAAGCAGTAGATGAATACTGAGACATTTAGCTCAGACTGAAGTGGCGACAGAGCAAAATCATTGTCAAAGACTCTGCTCTTCAAACCCATGCATTGCAGAAGAAAATTAGGAATTTGTGGATCACCCTTTTAGGTATATATACATGCAAACGTTAATGTACAAACACATTTGAAAAGGTGTACAATTTTTGCCCCTAAAGGCCTGTGCATGAACTGAGTCCTGGACTTCTGTGTCTGCTTTTGTCATTCTGGGCCTGAAGGGAGTAGCCACACATTGTTAGTCTCAGTGCAAAACAGAAATGAATATCTTCAATCCCATTCTGGAATTCTAAAAATTTTCTTATGGAACACTGGCCATATAAGGTATAAATAGTGCCAAATCACTCCATCATACTCAAGTAACTCTAGTTAATTGTCAGATACTACGTACACACCACCAAGTGTCAGTTTGCATCAGGTGCCTCATTCCTATGGGAATATGCATTTTTGAAGTCAAGATAAAAGGTGATTGACAGCACAACTATGTTTTACATTTTTCTTTAATAATAACACGTTAAGAAAGCTTGTGTTCTGCAAGTTCTGTATCATCTGCAGTACTGGAAGCAAGATCTGTGAAAGCATTTATTTTTAAGATAGAGACAACACTTGTGCCAGGTCAGTTTCACTGTTGGTTTGCTTTCTCAGTTTTGAAAGGAATTCAGTGAGAATATTCAGTACTCTACAGCATATACCTTCCCTACCTCAGCTTAATTGTATTGTGGTGAGTGTAAGATCTCAACTGTAGAATAGGGAGCTGTGAATATTGAATTTCATTACGCTACAAATCTTAATTTAAGCTCAGTTTCATTGTTGGTTTACCTTCTCAAAATGCTCTCCAGCAAGCTGAGCTGACGAGATAATGCAGAATGGAATATTTGTTATCGCTCACCAAGTACATAAACACAGAACAAAAGTAAATAACTGTCATCCTGAAATTAACATACTCTTCCCTAAAGAACTGCTGTTCATAAACATCTAATTAATTCAATAAAGGTATGACTGGGTGTATTCAAAAGAGAAGAGTGCTTGGTTATTTAGTCCTCTTATGAAGAAAGATGTAGAGGGGAAGTAATGGCAGTGGTAACACTTCTGAAAATTCCTAAAATTCCTGGTTTGAAACTACTAGAATTTTAGCTGTCATATCGCTGACATATTTTTTTTGTATATAAGAGTTAAATCTATTAATACAATTTCTACTTAATGTATGGTTTATTAGCATCTCAGGATGTTACATATTACATCATCTTAACATAAAGAATAAGACAACTGCAAAACCAACAATGACATGGTCATTCAATAAATCAGTGTATAATTTTGCAGAACAATTTAGAGAACATCTTTGTTTTGTTTTGTGTTCCCTGACCTGCCCAAGGAGTGATCATTCAAGTGATTACTTGCTTAACTAGGCACAGCATTATTCCCTCAAAGTCATCACCTTAAAAATGTTTAGTAAGGTTTCCTCTGAACCAACTGCAGCTGCATTGTCAAAATTTTACAGCTGCAGAGAGTTAAGTATGCACACGTAGACTGGACTGTGAATAAAATAGGAAAGTTAGGCTGAAACCTCAGTAATGTTTTCATTTATGTCAGAAAAGATCTGCTGTACTTCTATCTCTATTCCTATGGATAAATTCTAAATTACTGTAAAAGCAGAACTTTTAAGTATAGAGAAACATCTTAAATTGACCGTGATCAATTTCATAACACTTAGTTAAAATTCCTATTAAGTTAAATACATAGCCTCTCATTTTAACAAACAAAAGAAACAAAGCCAGGTGTGAGTGCTGGTTTATGGAAATAAAGATGCTAAGGAGAATACATTAAACTGAAGACTGGACATCCGAGGAATATACTAGAGAAATCAACTTTTTGTTTAAGTTCTCTCACAGGTGAAGAGCATTTAGAATACCAATCATGCAACTAGCAAACTGCTTCAGATGTTACCACATATGCTAGACACTTACTGTATAAATATTTTTTAATTTATCTCTGTAGAACTTTATTTTTCTGTGGCCACATCCACTTACAATGATTAAATCATTCTGGTGGGATTCATACATATGCATGTTGTGTATTGATATATTATTTTACAAGCTCCAAGAGAGAGGGAGGGAGAGAGATGTTGACATATGGCAAATCTTCCTAACTCTCTTAACTGTTTTTTATCCATCTACAAAACTAGTCATTGCTGCCAAGGTCAGGTACTCGGCATAAAACTGCAGACCTCTGATCACCTTACTGTGTTTTCACATCTTGCCAGATGCAGCTGAGCCACAGAACTGTTCACATATATATAGCTGCGCAGAAGACTAGCAGTTGTCATGTGCTGAGAGAGTAGTGTTAATGCTACTGTTGTACGGTCGATTCATATCAAATTACATGTAAGCATCTGCTCATGTGTTCACATCCTTAGTCAAAATTCCCTCAGTGATAGCCAATCTAAAGTTCTCAACATGTTTTTAAAAGAAAATATTTAAATATCTTTAAATGCTCATTTGTAAGTATTTAAGAATTAATTGTACATTCGTAGATATTCAGTGGAGACGTGTGGTTGCAACTGAGAACTGAATAGCTCTACTACTACTATAAAAAATTCACTATATTCCTATTCTTTAGACTTGAATCAGTTCTGAGTGTTTTAGTTAAAAAGCCATATTCAGTGCCCATTACTTCTCCGGTTTATGTGAAGAGTCTACCCCAGCTAGGGTGTCCTGGGAAGGCTGGAAAGGAAAAAAAAAGAACTTTATCGACTGAAAAATCAGGAAGTACTTAAGCAGGTGTTCTCAAAGACTCATTTGAATTTAGGGAACCTGTCTCGATTAGTAACGGAGACAGACAAAGCACAGAGGCCTTACCTGGCTGAATTTGGCCTTTGAAATTCTGTACGCAGCTGTTCAAAAATGCCAAATACACTCTGTCAAACACTGCAAATACAAGCCTTCTGGTGCCTAAAGCCCTTAGCTATCTCCATGTAGACAT
Source organism: Buceros rhinoceros silvestris (assembly GCF_000710305.1). Lineage (NCBI taxonomy): Eukaryota > Metazoa > Chordata > Aves > Bucerotiformes > Bucerotidae > Buceros > Buceros rhinoceros. Next base: position 68,019 of record NW_010421496.1, on the reverse strand, counting down.
AACTGACCATATAGTGATTTAATGTAAACTTTAGGAAGCAAAAATCATTTTAGAAACCTGCAATAACATTGTGGATTTAGTACCTTGGATCTGCCTCTGGTCTTCATGACTCGAACAACCCTAAGCTATGCAACTGTCTAAGGGAAAAGCGACTGCTTGTGAAGCTCAGAAAATAGGAAAACTGAAAGCAATCAGGGCTTTTCAGTGATGTCTCCATTTCCTGCCTCTGTCTTGGTTTAGCTTGTTTGAAAGATGCTCAGTAGGATTCTTATTTATTTGAATTCCAGGTACTGTCGTTTCTTGGAACAGATTTAGGACAGTATGAAGAGCTTGACAATCATGCACTTTAAGAAACTCAGTGTAACATCTTTCCCAGAAATTCCTTAAACTGGATAAGAAATAATTTCACTGTGTGGTGGACTATCCTTAGCTGGCTGCCAGGTGCCCACTAAGCTGATCTATCACTTCCCGTCCTTAGCTGAACAGGGGAGAGAAAATATAATGAAAAGCTCGTGGGTCAAGATTAGGACAGTGAGAGATCACACAGCAATTATCCTTATGGGCAAAACAGACTCGGCTTCAGGGAAATTAATTTAATTTATTACCAACCAAATCAGAGCAGGATAATGAGAAATAAAACCAAAACATAAAACACCTTCCTCCCACCCCTCTCTTCTTCTTGGGTCCCAAGTTTCTTTATGTCCTCCATACAAGAGGTGCAGGGTGACAGGGAATGGGACTTCTGGTCGGTTCATCACATGTTGTCTTTGCTGCTCTTTCCTCCTCACACTCTTCCCCTGCTCCAGGCTGCAGTCCCTCCCACAAAAGACAGTCCTTCATTAACTTCTCCAATATTCTTCCTTCAGGAACAGACTGCTACAGTGTGTGTCCCCTGCAGGGCCAGAGATCCTGCCAGAACACCTGGTCCAGTGTAGGGTCCTCTCCACAGTGTTACAGATCCTGCCAGGAGCCTGCTCCAGCACAGGCTCTCCACAGGGTCACAATCTCCTCCACTTGCATCTACCTGCTCCAATGTGGGGTCCTCCATGGGCTGCAGGGCAGATATCATTTTCAACGTGGACCTCTCAGGCTGCAGGGGGACAGCCTGCCTTACCATGATCTTCACCACAGGCTGCAGGGGAATCTCTGCTCTGGCACCTGGAAGATCAACTCCTCCTTGTTCTTCACGGACCTTAGTGTCTGCATAGTAGTTTCACATATCCTCACTTCTTTCTCCTGGCTGCTGTTGCACAGCAGTTTTTCCCCATTGTTAAATATATTATCACAGACGTACTACCACTGTCACTGATGGGCTCAGCTTTGGCCAGTGCCATCTTGGAACTGGCTGGCATTGGCTCTGTTGGACACAGGGAAAGCTTCTAGCAGCTCCTCACAGAAGCCAGCTCTGTAGCACCCCCCCTACCAAAACCTTGCCATGCAAAACCAACACATTCCCTCATGAACAAAACTAATTAAGAAGTATCTGGTCAAAATAAATCAAAATGTTTAATTTTGTGTCCGTTTAATACCAATACTATGTCAGCTGGAAGACATACATTTGAGTATTTATTGCACCTATTCTCCTAAATAGTCTCATTGGTCAGGATACATGTTCGATTATAAATTTCTCATATGCATCTTTCAAAAAGCATCACACAAAAAGCAATGTATTTGGGAATCCAAATTAGAAAATAGAAAATGGTGGCAAGGAAAAAAATTACCATGAGATTCACATCTGTTCAGAGAGAAGGCAGCTATACAGGACTGATTATTTAAAAAAATTAATCTTGGAAAGGTAATATTTTGGCTTTTCTTCCAATGAAAAAATACTGAAGGTTTCTGTATAAAACAGTACAGAAATGTAGTGTGCTGTACTTGTTATAAATTTTCTGAATTTATACATCTGGAAAGTGTGGTCTGCACAGTGCTGTACTTGATGTGAGAATTAACGTATAATAATTATAGTTTATTTTTATGTTTACATAAATTGTGCAGAACTCGTTTCTCTAAGTGTCTGGTATCCAGTGATTAAGATAATTAGATAATTAATTTACTGAAATTGGTTTCTCTGATGAGATATTATGAATAGCATCCTTCCTTTACTCCCAACCCCCAACCCCCACCCCCCCAAAAAAAAATTAGTAAGACAATTAATTTTAACAAGGTAGAAGAATCACAAAACAAGTAGGGCTTCATGATTAGTAGTAAATGGCAGCTGCTCCTACATTGATAATACTCTTTAGCTTTGCATTAGCTTTCTTTTTACACTAAATGAAATAAAAACCTTCATAACTTTGTGAATACAAATATGCAAATATTTTTAAAATTGTCAATTAAAAATATGAAACTTAAAATAGTGTAGGGGGACAAACTTATCGTAAATTATTTCTTCCTTCACTGTTTGTGAGGAGTATAGTACTTTAGGACCAAATTCTCTTAATGAGTCAACGGGACAGAAGAAGGAAAGGACAACTAGAATGGATGGACATTACTGTTGATGAGAGGAAAGGAGAGAGTGTACTAAAATATTATAGAACTTTAACATTGCTCTGGTTTGGGTTTTATCTGTAAACCTGGACAAATTTAATGAAGGCTTTTTGTGCTTTTTTTGATTCATTTGGTGTGTTTAACTCCCATTTTTTCTCAGTACACTGCATTTGTTCTCTCACTGTGGATTGCCATTGAAATACAGAGTGTACAAGGTATTAAGATGATTCAACTTAGGTAGGTTTCTTCATGTAGATGTACATAGGCATTGTGAACCTATAAAAGTTTTAACAGGAATATATATTAAACACCAATCAGAGGTATGCTTAAATGTGCAATTATGTATGAAAATGGCCTTTAAAAATTACCATTAATTCCTAAAGCATGCTTAGATGATTGCTATTATCTGTTTACTAATTTTGTCAATGAGGTGACACACACAGGCTCACTGTGGGGAATCTTTACAATATCTTTAAGTGTTCTATGAGTCAAGGACTCTTATTTTCTGCTTCGTGGTGTGTGGTAAGAACTACAATAACAATAATCTGGAGGTAATTACCATCTTTAAATTACTTCAGCTGAGCTTTCTCTGCAACTTTATACACTAATTTCTCAAAAGTCAGTGCATAGAATCTGTTTCGAAGGGGAAAGAAGCAACTTCTAAGAAATTAAATGAGTTTTTTGCCTGTCTCTCTCAAATGAAATCACTAGGCTAGATTTTTGAAGAAGCTGACTATTTTCTGTGTGTAAAACACATACCCAGCTGTTACGCGCATACAAAAAAAAAAAAAAATAAGGAGAATTCTGTATAAGTCCTGTGATGTTCCATTTGCTTGGGTAATGACCCTGTTTTATCTGCCCACAGTTGCAACAAAAGCATCTGCAAAACTCTAAGTGAGTGCTAACAAACCTGTTTACAAATCTGCTTGAGTTTTCAAATAAGTAATGACATATGAACTACTAGGAGAAAATATCTCTCTGGCAGAGGAAAAGTGTATAGAACATACACAATGTAGAGATGTGTCCAAGGAGCAATAGCAAGCTGATATTTCCATAAATGGTAGGTATTAGTTATGAGTTTATTCCTTTCATGACTAAGCAAGGAGCTTTAGAGAAATAGCAAAGAAAACATTTGTACTTCTCCACTCAAAATACGGCTAAAATACAGATCAGGAATTTGCTGGAGCAAATGGATAGAATTTAATCAGATCATCAGTACTGAATTTAAGATATAAGACTTATTTTTAACACTTTAAAGACTGAGCAGCTAAGTTTTGTGTACATGTGTATCTAAGTTCCAGTTCTGGTCAGATAAGAGGTTGAAAAATTAATCTCCCAGATAATCAGTTGTTATCTGTGACTGACCAATAAACCCCTACTATGGAAGAAAGTTCAGTGGAAATAGGCAAGGATGATGTACCCTTGAACCTCAGGGAATAATACAGGCTGTGAATGAACACAGCTGTCGCAAAGAAAGCTGATTTTATCCCAATACAAAGAGGACCAAAGAACATGGCCTTTGTTATAATAAACAACTATGTTAGTTGCATAAATCACATAGGCGATGTTGTCTCTGAACAATGGACAGGCAGAATGAGTGGGGAGAAAAACCATAGTGAGATCCTCCCTCTCTCTCTTTTGAAAGACCATACAATGTAGTGATTAGGACACTTGGCACTCAGATGTGTTCCTATCCTGCTTTAGTGCAAATTATATAAATTATGCTGGTCTGGGGACTGAAAGGCAAATCCATCCCTTGCAGCACTGTGCTCTAGTATCTTTGCACAGAACTTTTCCTTCACGATCTTCATGATCTCTTCCAGTTGTGTGAAAACTGTATTTGTTACTGCACTGTGTTGAAAGGGAGGTAGATGTCTTCTAGCCTGCACTGCATCATAATAAATAGTACATTTGCCTGGGTGACAAGCATTTGACTCCTTTTAGACAAGGTGAGTGAATAGTCTTTAGTAGGGGTATTTCAATGTATGCAAGGCTATGGAAGTCCCTCCAGACAGCAAGAATGCAGTAATGTGTTGCTGGTACCGCTTTTGGACAGGATGCAGTTTAACCATGACTGCCTCAAAACCCGTCTTACCACCACAGTTAGCAGTAAAGATCTTAGCAATAGCCCGGCATGTCCATTGCTCCACATTTTGCTGTGAAGTCGTCAGACTGTAATCATCTTGAAACAAGCAAGAAACAAGAAAATACACTGCTAAGATTACCTCTGCATCGCCCCTGACTTGTTAAAAATGTAAAACGCTTGTTAAAACACTTCCCTTGTATTCCATTAATCTGTATACATTTAAAAATATACTTTAAAGAAAAATTCAGTTCTGTTTCACTTAGTACAGCAAATAATATAGCAGAGGCCCCCAATATGGACTAAAACTGGAGGAAATATATCTGTCTTTTCAGTAATCTTTTTGTCCTGAGTGTTGAGTGTCCCTTTGTCAAAGGAAAAAATTGTTTGCTTTATCCAGTTTCCCTCAGTGACAAAAGGGAGAGTGACAGAAAAGAAGGAAAGGAGTAAGAGGGAGCATGTTAATTTTACTGCCAACCTGTTATCTAGAAAATGCACAAATGGATAATAAAAATAACCTGCAAACTTTGTATAGCTTTTGATGAAAGTTTTATAGGCAGAGTAAATAATCACATAGTGGAAAAAAAATGACACACAGTAAAAGCATAGGAACACCCTGATTTGCCATAGCCATACCCCACTGACAGCTGTCTCTTTAGACATTTGACATCAACTTAGAACATGCTGATATGTGTTATCAGAAATGCTACCTTAATAGCAATCCTTATCCTATTTTACCTATTTAAATGTGTTACTGACCTTGTTCGTGGACAAACTTGTCATCTTTAAGATGGATAGAAATATTAAGGTGAAAAGAACCTGTAAATCAGGGTCATCAGTTGTTCTCATCACATGCCCCATTGAACAAGCACAATTTAGTGTTCTTAAAGCTCTGTTGAAACTATTGAAAAGTTCAGAATGTTTGGATTTTTCTACATTTTTTACAGTCAAACAAATATAGAATTCTAGGCATTGATGTTTGCTGAGGAAAAAACCATATAGTAAAAAGATACACTAAAATAATACTTTTATTTATACATTTAAAAGAAAAATGTTAATGACAAATCAGATCTCTGCAACTACAAGAGTGCTGGGAGAGACGGTCAATGCCAGTACAAGGCTGTTTTCTATGATCTTTGAACAGTTGTAGGAAATGAAAGGTTCCTGAGAATTGGAAAGGGTTAATATCACACTCATCTTCAAGATTATAGAGAAAGAGAATCTGGAAAACTACATGGTGATCAGTTTCATGTCAGCTCATGAGAAGGTTATGGACCAAATCCTGCAAGTAATTTCTTGAAAAAACAAGAATATGATTGAACATAGATGTCCTGGTTTAAGATAAACAGGCTTGGTTTGTTTTTCATGGACACATCAAATAGCCAGAATATGTTCCTCCCATGTACATCAGCGCATCTCACCATTTGTGGAGCTTTTGGTGGGCTTGGTGTTTCTTTAAGGATGCTGTACAGACAGAAACCACGCTTCTTTTTCACCTACTGCTTGAAGGCTGTGAACCACCTCTATCTTTGCTGCTTGGCACCTGCCACGATCTCTGCCTCTGGTCCACCTACAGCTATCCCATGTCACTGCTCTCTGTTGCTGCCATGTGCTCCTGCCGTGATTGAAATCGATCACTTTGCTCCACAGCCCTTCTGCTGTGTGCTCTGGCCACACTCCTACCATCATTTTGCTGACCATTCCTGTGCATGGACCCACTGCCACCACAGCCCCGGCCCCTGCCACTGTAGCCCTGGTCCCTGCCACTGCCGCATGCTATACCAGCTCTGCAGCTGCTTCTGCCACCACTGAACAGCCTGGTAGCTCTAATCACTGCTTTTGTTTCCTGAACCGCAGTTTAACCCTCATTGCAGCAGTTTTCTGATCCTATATAAAGTTGTTAATACCTTGTTTTTCTGTATTTAATATCTTTCTATTGTTATTAACACTGTTTTAGTTTCCCAAACTTAACAGAGGCCTCGTCAACTTTTTCTTTTCTTATTATCTCTCTTCTTAACCCTTTGTTCTGAAACGGGAGAGGGGCTGATTAGAGAGAGAATTCATCCTGTGATTGGCCATCCTCAGCCATGTGGCGACAGTAGTTGATTTCTCAGTGGGAACAAATCATGCTTGACAAAACAGAATGCCTTCTACAATGAAACAGCTAGTTCAGTTACACAAAAGGAGAACGAGGAGTAGATGGACTTTGACAAGGCCTTTTACATACTCTTCCATAGTCCCCTTAGAGTCAAAAATGGTTATAGGCTGAAGATGTATACAATAAGGTTGGTGAAAATTGGCTGATATACCTAAATTAGAAAATTGTCATCAGGTGTAGAAAATCCAGATGGTGCCTGATTATTGGTGGCATGTCTCAGAGATTAGTACTCAGCCAATATAATTTAATTTCTTTGTTAGCAACCTGAATGATGACATAGTGTGCCCTCCCAGCAGTTTTGCAGACAAGACCAAATAGAAGAAAATGGTCAATGTGCTGGATGAGGCTGCTATTTAGGAGCACCTTGAGACACTGGAGAATAGGTTTGATAGGAATGTCATTAAGCTTAACAAAGGCAAATGCAAAGTCTTGCATCTGGAATTAAATAACCCCAGGCAGCAGTTACAGCATTCAAGCTGACTAACTGGAAAGCCCTTTGAACAAAAGTTAGCAGTGTGCACCAAAGGTCAACCAGATACTTTCTTATAGCCAACAGGTTGAGGGAGGTTATTTTTCTCTGCTATTAGACAATTGTGAGATCACATATGGAACATCATGTTCAGTTCTATGCTCCTCAGTACTAGAAAAACCAGTCTGTAGCACAAGCCACATGAGGAAAAGCTGAGAAAACTGGGTTTGTTCATGAGGATAAAGAAGGATCTTACTGCTGTCAAGGGAGGCTGGAATGATGGTGGAACCAGATGCTTTCTACTGGTGCACAGGAATACGAAAAGAAGCAACAGGCATAACTTGGAACAGTGGAAGTTCTGTCTCAACACAAGGAGAAAGATATCAGCCACATGGGTGGTTCAACACTGAAACATGTTGCCCAGAGGCACTATGGACTTGCCATCCTTGGAGATTTTCAAAACTCAAGAGGACAAGGCGATAAGCAACGCGTTCCCAGTAGACACACTTGGAGCAGAAAGCTGGGCCAGGTGACTCACAAAGATCCCTATCAATCTACAATTTTATCAGTAAAGTTTATAAAGAAAACCAGATTATTTTGTTATTTTTCGTAATATACACTGCCTAGGTACTGAGGGAAAGTTACTCCTCTGCATGAGATTATGGAAAAAAAAATAACAACAACCAGAAATAGTAGGAGATAATTATAGCTGTATATAAGACTATGAATAAGAGAAAAAAATTTGCAAATTTAGTATTACACACCAAGATTAAGAGTTTCCTCTACTTTTTAAAGTATTTTTTTTCTTCAAAACAATATTTTTTTCAGAAAAGTTTTTTTTTATTATATTTTTAGGAAAAATATTAAAATTGTTAATCCTTAGAAATACTAAACCTTTGGGAAGCCTGGAACAGAATGTAAGGCAGACATTTGCACATGTCAGCTCCACTCTACAGAAAAGTAAACAAGCCACAAGCCAAGGAAATTAATATGCATGAACTTCCTTTATTTCTTTTAAATGACTCTTCAATGAGCATTAGAAGATCTCAAAAACTCTCTGTTGAATCTTTCTATTTCAATATATGAGTCACTGTGATGGTAACAACAAGATCAAAATATACCTATACTGGTTAGTGGAAATGATACCACTGTGAAGACATTCACTGCTCGCTTCTCAGTCAAGTTGGAAAGCTTAGTTCGTAGTGCACACTTAATAACAGTGACCATCAAAACATGTAGAATTAAGTGTAAACAAGAATATTGCCTAGATAGATAGGCTATGCAGTCTTCACCCAGGAATGTTTTCAATAATATACTGCAGCTAGTCTTAAGCAGCCTGGTCCGACCTCACAGCTGACTCTGCTTTGTCCAGGATGCTGAACTATTGACACCCTGAGGTCTCTTCCAGCCTGAATTCATCTGTTCCAGCTACGTTTCAGTTTAACTATTTATCTAATGGAAAAGACTGCTTTAACAACATTGTTATTTCCTCCTAGAATATGTCTCTTTTACTTCTGTTTTTCCTTAGAGGAAGATTAATAGAGATATCTTTCTTTCAGCACATTATTAATTAATATGATATCCCTTTGATCCTGTCTAAGTAATCACATATATATATAAATTAGTTCACTGTCCTTCATATTCAAATATATTTTAAAATCTCTTCCATTATGTTATTAATTATTGTATTTATGAAAACTGAAAATGCTTACATCTCTGCTTTGCTGGGTAGAATGGTACAAACAGCGCTAAAAATTCACGACTTACAGAGCAAAACAACATGAATAAAATTTACTTTCAATATCCAGAAGGTAGCGGCCAACGTCTTGATGTTGATGGAGATCAGGGGCAAGTAGTGTCTCTCAGGGGTCCATTCTGGGACCAGTGCTGTTTAATATCTTCATCAGTGACGTAGACAGTGGGATTGAGTGCACCCTCAGGAAGTTTGCAGATGACACCAAGCAGAGTGTTGCAGCTGACAGGCTAGAAGGATGGGATGCCATCCAGAGGGAGCTGGACAAGCTGGAGAAATGGGCCTCATGAGGTTCACCAAGGCCAAAGGCAAGGTCCTTCATCTGAATCTGAGAAAACCCCGGTATCCATACAGTCTGGGAGATGATGGGATTGAGAGTAGAGAAGGACTTGGGGGTGCTGGTGGATGAAGGGCTGGACATGAGCCGGTAATTTGAGCTCACAGCCCAGAAAGCCAACTGTAACCTGGGCTGCATCAAAAGAAGCATGGCTAGCAGGTCGAGGGAAGTGATTCTGCCCCTCTACTCCCCTCTGGTGAGATTCTCACTGAGTACTGTGCTAATCTCTGGAGTTGTCACCACAGGAAAAACATGGGCCTGTTGGAACGGGTCCAGAGGAGGGCTACAAAAATTATCAGAGGGATGGAGCGCCTCTGCTACGAAGACAGGCTCAGAGAGTAGGGGTTGTTGAGTCTGGAGGAGAGAAGACTCCAGGGACACCTTATTGCAGCCTTTCAGTACTTAAAGGGGGCTCATAACAAAGATAAGGGCAGTCTTTTTATCAAGGTATGTTATGACAAGACAAGGAATAATGATTTTAAACTAAAGGAGTATAGATTCAGATGAGATATAAGGAAAAAGTTTTTACAATAACGGTGGTTAAACACTGGCACAGATTGCCCTGCAAGCTGGTAGGTATTCCATCCCTGAAGATCTGTTTACTGAATTAGCACATTCAGGGTCGAGTTGAATGGGGCTCTGAGCAATTTGATCTAGTTAAAGATGTCTCTGGTCATTGCAGGGGGTTTGGAATAGATGTCCTTTGAAAGTGCCTTCCAAAGCAAAACATTCTATGATTCTATGACTGTCAAGGAACCTTTGAATTTTGCTTAGATTATTTTCTCTTCGGTAGCTCTGTGGTGTAGAGTTACCACGTGGTATCCTACTGACCAATATGAGCCTTAAGTACTGGAAAAAGAGGAGAGAAGTCAAAGTATTATTCCACATCATGATAAATTGTACTGAGAAATATTGAACAGTTCTATTTTACGAAGCATTAAACTGTTAAAAATAACTATTGCTTCTAGATGTCATCCATAAATCAACACAGGCCAATGGGAGCAAAGTGATAGATATCCACCCATTTAAGGGACTTGATCACAAGAAACAAGCTAAAACAGTGACAAGGCAGAGATAGATGTTTGTGTTCAGATTAACATCCCAAGGTCAGAGTGTCTAGGCATATCAATGAGGAATTTCAACCAACACTCTAAGAATATTAATCTGGAAATGTATAATAGGAAACTGAAGAAGAAATTGAATTTTAATGAACTTGTCTATTTTGATCGTCTAAGAAAATATTTATAGTAAACTAATCAGACAGAGATTGGAAATTTTTTTTATTACACAGAGCTTTTTTCCTGAAAATATAAACCTTGTCCTTTGTTTTAATGGGATTTTTATTTTTGATTTGTTTAATTTTACAAGGATATTAATAAAGCATTAAAGGAAATTTGTAGTGTAAGGTCTTTATTTATTCAATGGAAAAGTAGAACAAAATAAAATAACGTCGTGACAGTCATGCACTACTAATTCTAAGATGACTGTATGTTTATACACATCTTAAGATTGTACAAGATTATTTCATTTGTAGAAGTTAATAATAGAAGATAGTGGGAGAGACTTTTCAAAAACATAGCAATTAATGTCAGAAGAGCTCATCAGCTTCCTAAAGCAGCCTTGTTGTTTTCCAGGCTGTATTAATAGAATTAGCAATATATGGTATTTTGTTCAAGTATGTAAGATACTGAAAATACAATTTTCACCATTAAAAAATCTGAAAACTCGGTCAGCATACCTACGTCTTACTTCTGAAATGAGATTTTCAGTGTGTACGTGCGTGGTTGCTGTTTTAACATAATGCTTAGTAATGTATGCTTATCTATCTGGGATCAGGGTCAACCCCATGGTGCGCATTCTCTCCTCTCCTCTCCTCTCCTCTCCTCTGATCAGTGAATAAACTATAGTGAAAGAAAGCTGTATTTTGAAATAAACAAGCAGAAATACTAATTTATGAATATTATTTTCAATTAACTAGGCAAAAATTCTGTTACACCCACTATTTTGGAGGGATATCACAAGAAAAAGGAAAGATTGTTATTTACATTTTTTGAAGTTTATCTTTCTGTTTAAGACAAAAGAAAAAGTCTTAAATAGCAAATCTATTCAGAAAATTCATCCATATAAATTTTCTGAATTTAGAAAATAAACAAACTACACCACACCGTACTGAACAGCTCCTTAATCAAGATCCTACAACGAAGAGAAAGGACATATGTTTAAAGCAAATTTGATGTGAAAAAAGTTCCAATTCCTTGTTATTCTTTAAGAAAATTTTCTTACTTCTTCATTTCATCTGTGCAAAAGGAAAAAAAAAAGGATACTTTGAGTTGCAGGTTGATTAGTGAGTTTGACTTTGCATCCTTAGAGAACTGAAGCTGTTGTAAAGAAAATCTCTAGAACTCTCTGCAGGCCAATTTTGATGCATTAAATCAGTGCAAGGAGTATCAGAAAATAATTATTAATCATTAACTGTGAAAAATTAATGCAGAAAAAATGTTAACATGATTGTAATCTTCATGTCTTCCCTTTCATTGTTATTCTGAAAGTATTTCTGAACATTTGGGAACTGCAAAAGAACATGCTGTTCAAAGTTATAAGGAGGAGAAATTGGGTAGGAAACTTGTTTCTAAAAAAAGGATTGGCATGACTGTCTGCAGGGAGATCAATGAAATAATGCACTGTATTTAAATGTTTCATCCAAGAAAAAGAGAACAATATTAATTATAGCCTTTAGCTCTTTTCATGGCAATCCTTTGGTAATTATAGTTCAAGAGAAAGAACAGAAGTAATTTAAAGATGTATTTCTTCATAAGATATCCAATTTTTTTTTCTTAGAAAAGAGTGCATTTCAAAGGAGGACTTTGTCTTAAGTTAGATACGAATTTTTTTTCACAGAAATAATGAAATGAACTCTGAAGATATTTCTTTAGTGTATACTATAATTGCAGCTGCATCCATGGTGGCAAACTTGTTTATTGATATTATTAAATGACATCCACTTTGATGGTACCTGCTGAAGACCTTCAAATTATTGCTGGTGAATTTTAATACGATTTTTTTTTATGAGGGCTGGGTCTTTGGTTTTGGATTTTGGTTTTGGTTTTGTATTTTTTTTTTACTTCTAGTACATGGAATGCAATCTAACCATATTAAATTAAAAAACTATGTGGGAACAAGACTCTTTTAGGGACCATACAGTGATGTAGTAAAGAAAGAACAAAGTCTTAGAGGCCAAACTCTAGACAGAAAAAAATAGATTTAAGTTAGAAAATCCAAATTAATGGTAATTTTCAATTTTATGTAGTGTAATCTTTTCGTTTTATGCAGCTGTTTAGGACTATGAAAAATTCTTCCATTAGAAATTTGAGTAGAACGAGGCTACCTTTTGTGGGTTAACCCCGGCAAGCGTCTCAGCCTCGCAGAGCTGCTCGCTCACTTCCCTTGCAGCAGAACAGGGGAGAGAATCAGAAAGGTAAAAGCAAGAAAATTCATGGATTGAGATAAAAACAGCTTCATAGGTAAAGTAAAGCTGTGCTTTCAAGCAGAGTACAATAAGGAATTCATTCCCTGCTTCCTATTGGCAGACAGATGTTTAGCCATTTCTAGGAAAGCACAACTACATCGGGGTAATGGACACTTCAGAAGACAAATGCTGTAACTCTGACTGTTCCTCTTTCCTCCTCCTTCCCCTGAGGTTTAATTGCTGAGCCTGACATCATGTGGTGTGGGATATCCCTTTGGTCAGTTGGGGTTAGCGGTCCCAGCTGTGTCCCCTCTCAACCTCATGCACACCCCAAGCCTCCTTTGTGGCAGAGCAGGAAATGCCCTGACACTGTGCAAGCATTGCTTAGCAATAGCTAAAACATGCCCCTATTATCAAGACTCTTGCAGTCACAAATCCGAAACTCAGCACCTTATGGTCTGTGAGGAAAAGGAACTCTCAGCCAAAATCAATATACCACAAAAATCAGCATATTACATAAAGTAAATGAGACAGAAAACAGTCAGTGGTAGATGATCTCCTGACACAGGCATTTCTTATGGTAGTTACAAGTGACATCCTTCTTAGGAAGAATGCAAATGAGACATAGCATCACATGAAGTTTTCCAGATGTAATTAATTGTCTAACCTAAGATAGCAGTATAATCTTTCATAATAAACTGTGAAAAATATATGCTTTCAAAAGACTATCAACCTTTTTGCTGTTGTCCCACTCCTTTTCACACCTGGAGTCTCACATTTGTGCTTGAACTGTGATCCGAATTTTTTAACAAAAGAAGAAGATGACTAACCTTCCACCACATTCACTCACAGTTGGTTCTTAACCTATTATATCAACCTGTGCTGAAAGGATTCTCCTGACTTCTGAACTCCACATTTTGTCAAGCTAAGACTCAAGCATATCATCTGCTAGATTCGTTGTAACCACTGGGTTGTTAGAATTATGCAGAATATTAAATTAAGACATGCACTACATCTGTTTGCAGGTTTATGTTGTATGTGCCAGGAGGATTAGATGCATGTAGATGTGCACCTTGGTTTGCTTTTGGCAGTGTATATGTCTAAAATATGTTTAAATTGAATTTAGATGTACTAGATTTATCCTGTGATATCTTCCTGCCTTTGGTTGGTTGGTTTGTTTGTTTTTCTACATGCACTAAATTTCCTGTGTTTAGTTTTATGGTTTTGTTTCAAAAGTAAAATAATTCAGAAGTCTATCTGATGGAGGAATTCTTCTTTGGAATTCTTCTTCGTCTTTATTTTTTTTTCCTCTCCGGCCTGCTTTTGTTTTTGCGATGTGCCGCGCTCCCGCCGCGCTGCATTGCAGCACCCCTTGCTGTGCTACCTGTTCGCACGCTGCAGCACCTATGGAGATTTCACCCCTGGGGCCAAGAAAGAGCTTTCTTTTCTTCGGAGAGAAACACCGTCCAGCAGCCTCCATCTTCCCTGAAAGCAGTAAAGACTCCTTCTGCAAACAGGTAGACCTTTCACCGGAGTGTGGTGGACTTCGGGACTGAATCAACAGCTACACCCCATGTCCCTGCATCATTGTGGACAGAGACTGAGGAGCGAAGGGGAATGCGACAGTGGTTTCCAGATGCTCGAAGCAGAGCTTCCTCAAAATGCGGGGAACACCACAGCATTCCCCCGGAGAACCAGTCAACCCCGCAATGGGGATCTGGGTGGGGCTTCACCCTCGGTAACCAGTCCTTTTTCCGGTGTCTCCCCATCCCCCCCGCCCCCGAAAAGAAGAACTACCGCACAGAAGCTTTGTTCAGGAGAGGGAGGGAAGGAAGGAGCAAAGTGCAGAATGCAAAGAGCAAAACGCCAGCCCGTGTCTTGGCACGCCCCTTTTTATGTGCTGATTCGCAGAGGCGTGTCCTCCTTCCCCAGAAGCACAGGAAAACCACGCAGCTCTCTGGGAAGAAGTTTAGAACAAAGGACAAAAGGACTATGCGGTCGCAGACCATGCAATCGGTCCCCGCCACGTTCAAACGAGGACAATATCTTAAATACAAAAACCAGACTGAATAATTTTTTTACTTTTTTTTAATATTATTTCGTTTTTATAAAAATAATTGTAACTTTTTTATCTTCTAGAAAAATGAATTTTAAAGCTGTTTGTGAACAGAATCACCTTACTATCAGTTAAGAAAAAAATTAAATTTCTGACAATTATAAAACTCATTTTTCACATTTGTATGGAGTTTGGAGGTGCAAAAAGGTAGGACTGAAAATTGACCCTTACTGACATTTTCCTGTTAGTTCCCACATGTTGTGGAAACACTTTGTTTCATGCAGATAGATTTTCCATTCAAACATATTTCAACAGTGCTTAGAGCACTTCAGCATTCTTAAAATGGTATTTACTAATGAAATAATTTCTAAAGAATAGATTTTTGAAGTAAAGAGATTTTTTCCTAGCTTTTATAGCACCTCAGGGTATTATACGAAAGTACAACCCAAGTGAATGATTTTGTTTTACCTTTATCAGTGAGATGTTCCGGGGCTGCAGGTTTTCCCTTTCCCCCTAGAATTGTAGTCAATCCATTTTGCTAGATTCGTTTGTACTATTAATGGATCAAGGAGCATTTTGAGTAGGCAGGTAGTGAAAGCTGAGACAAACTTAAAAGCCTTGGAGTTTCTCTCTTTAGATAGGCATTGATGGAAGTCTATTTTTATACTTGTAACCAAGCTTCAAAACCAGTGAGCCTGAAACATGGCTTCCTGCCCAAGGTATTCATTAAGATACTGCCACAGTGCCTGAACTGTCTAATGCAACCCGTGAACTATTGTAAATGGAAACTGTAGAAGGATTTTGTGAGATATCTTCAGTCTTTTTATCCACCACCATTAACATGGTATTGATTTGTGTTGCAGACTTTTTATAATGGAAAAAATCTCTCTCTGCTTCCTTCCCAGCTTTCAGAGAAGCTCTCTAATGGAAGCTGCAGACAAGGAAGGTAGGGAAAAGTTAGAGTTGTTAGATTCTACAACTGCAAAAATATAGTAAAGGAAGATGCATCTTCTCTGAATGTGCCCTTAGGTTTTTTCCTAAATCAACGATTTTGACTATTACTTTGGAGTAATAGTTCGTTTAACATCAGCACTTTCATCTGGGCTAGTCACCCTACTCCTCTTTTTAAGTGATGGTCATGAACTGGCATGTCTAGACCACATCTCATCTTATCTGAAGTAGATACTTCTATCTCTTCAGACTAACCTTGATGTAGTAGATCACAGTTCTCTCCATTGCTTCTAAAAGTAGCAATATAAAATGGAATGCTATCTCAAATGTGGAAATCTATATGTGGTCAGAGGAATTCTCATTTTGCGTTGTTTGGAAACAGGCAAGTGTGGTTTGCATCTCACTTTTTAAGCACTCAGAAGTGACTACAGTTCTGGAAACACTTTTATATTAGAAAGGCTTCTTCAACAATATTAAGAACAGTTATTTTTGTAGAAGTAATTATACAAAGAGGTTTTGTTCATCAAGATATATTAGACAGTCCAGTAGAAAAGTGTATGGAGTAATACAGGCAGGGTATCAGGAAGATTCGATCCTGGATTGTGGTTCTGATTTTGTAAAGCAGACTCTCTAAAATTCAGCAAGAAAAAAACGTTTTCACTTGGGCTAGATTAGGATGCTATTCATAATCTCACTACTTTCTTTCATTTACCAATGAACTAAAAAAAAAAACTATTTTACCTTTCACACAGTTGCACTCTTGAGTTTTTCCTCTTGTAGTTGATATAGCCTTGAATTGTTTATTCCTTCTGGCAAACTATCTCATTTTAGAACAAGTATGTAAAAAATATGTCTGAATATATATCTTGCTCATAAAAGAAGTTTTCGGTATGAAAATAAATTGTCAAGAGGGGTGATTTTATAAATAGGATTATGTTTTCAGAGATGTAGTGGGAAAAAATACTGACAATGACACAAGAACAGATGAGAAACAGAAAAAGAAAAACTAAGAAATAAGCAGAAATTTATTTTAATTCACCAATGCTTCACTATTATTTAAAGAGTTGTTTACAGAGCAGCAGCTAAGGAAGAAGAAACTTTAAAAAACATTCTGATTTAACAAATGTTGGCATTTTTGATAGGCTTATTAGAAGCTCTCAGCTTGGGTATAAACTAACTGTAAAGAATATATAAAAATCAAAAAAATAATTTTAATACTGATGAAGGTGACATATAATGCTATTGGGTTTTTTGTTTCTGAATTGTTAAGTGGGACAATGCATTAAACATTTTTGTACTAAAGGCATTCTGGAACTCAAATGAAAATACTTTGTACAGCAAACTAACAATAATGCTTTTTAAATAATCTCAATCATTTTAATTTTAGTTCTTTAGTGATTGTTTGGTATTTGGAAAGGCTATGTGTAAACAAGTTTATCTCAGTAAAACAAACAAAGAAGAAAATAAACCCGTTTTTTTGTTGAAAATGTCATCACGCTGGAACCAGCATAATGAGTTTATTTGAATTTATTTATTATTGCTGTCCCCAAGATGTTGCCTCTCATTTCCAAGCAGTTCCTGGAACATTACAGATAACAGTTGCATGCATTTAAACTTTTGCCAAATTCCGGAGACAGGACTCGATGCACTCACTATACAAGGATACTGTGAAAGTCTGATGGTTTTGAGTGCTGTGTTTTCTTACTGTGTCTCTATTATATCATGGTGTAAGAACAGCTACCAGTTTAGAAATGCAGTATCATTCAAGGGACTAATCTGGCACCTTATTATCAAAATGGTACCTCCCATGATGTAAGATGTATGTGCTCTTGATGATCTAGTCCCCAGATTTTATTTTAGCAAACAGTTGAGTTTCTTACATTGACACTTTTCTGAACAGGCAGAAACTAGTTATTGTGTATTTGAGTATCTAATTAGTTTTAACTGTGACTACTATTTGCTCTGTAAGGACGACTGCTTGGTTCAAATAATTCTGTATTGTACATGTTGATGATATGTGGAGAAAATCTTAAAACAGAAATACACTCTTCTATGATGCTTGTTTGTTCTACAGTAAGTCGGAAGCCTATGTTTAACAGCTAACGTAGACTATTCTTCTGGTCATGATCAATAAATCACCAATACAAGATGAAACAAAAGGAATACTCATATGCTAGAAATGGGTAGTATAAATCGGTAAATTTTGCCTTTCATTTCAATAGAATTTTAATAATTTATTCAATAGTTTCACAGGCTAAAATCAATGTGAAAGCTAAGACAAATGAGATCTCAGCCATATCTGTCTAGCTCTAGCAAACTGGACTAATGTTAATCCAAGAATCTGGAAAAACAAGGAAACAAACATGAATCTTTTTATATTTATTGCTACCTCACAGTGTTGTAACAGATTGGAGTTTGGAGACCAGAAGGTGATAGAAACCCTGGTGAGAAATGCTAATTTGTCTTAGATGCAGAGAAAGTCAAAGAAAGCAGGACTTATGAGGGCACTGGCAGTTTAGGCTGAAAACCTGGAAAGTAGTAAATAATGAAAGTGACAGCCCCTTAGGTGTAATACAGGCACCCATGCTCGTGGTCATCTGACACTGTAGATGGCTGAGCTGGGTTGTAACTGCTGTACAAGGGAGCCAGAAGCCCAGACAACATGCAGTCAGAGCACAAGTCCCATTCCTCTGGGTTCACGGTCTAAGTGGACCAGAGAAGACTGGTGTCAGTCTGAAGTGTGTCTTTGTTGTAGAATAGAAACCTTAGACTAGAAATTGCACTCCTCGTGCTAGATCCATTCTGCCTAATAAATAGACCTTATAGTATGTATCATTGAATAATGTGTTTTTCTTGTGGTCACCCCACCTTTAACTGCTTATGACAAGCTTTTTCATGGTACCTTCTCTTTTATTCAAAGCAACTCAAAGATCTCAAAGGTTTGAAATACTGTTTTATGAGGTTTCTTTTTCCTCCAAACCCACCAAAGCTGGAAGCTTCCTCTGGATGCCTGAATCTGAAGGATTCCCAGGAACCCAGAGGCCAGTGATGAATGTGTGCTAAAGATTCAGCTCCCTTATAGTACTGCTTGTGCAACTTACAATTAGTGCCTGCTAACACCACGTTAATTTCATTCTCTTTGATCCTCCTCTCCTTATATGATTCTTCTTCCTATGACATCCTGACTGGCATGCAGTCTATAGGACTGTGAGGCCACAGCTGCCAATTTTGTGTGGAGCGATTGAGAATCTTTGTGTTTCTCTAGCAGAAATAATAGGCGACAGAAGATTGCAAACAATGATCAGTTCTTCTGTAAATGGGATCTACACAAAGCAAACTTTCTGAAAGCAAGGATATCCTAGGAAACACTTTGAGGAACAGTTATTCAGGGAAAGAAAACAAACAAACATGAACGAAAATAAAAGCTCCAGGGATGAAAATCAGTAGAAGTAAGAGCTTGGAACTTTCAGATATCTTTTTCCTGCAGTTTTCTGAGGAATGGATATGCTTTGTCTCTGCCTTTTTAAAATTCTAGTTTTTCGATTAATGTTTTCTTAACCACTGAAAAATAGAGACAATTCATATTTCAAGATCATAAGTTTCATTTATTTCCAAGTTTCAAAGAGAAAGCAAAAGGGTTTAAAATTACTTCAGAATATTTTGAAATTAAAAATGTAACTACTTAAGGAAATTGTTTTGCATATGTAACTTTTATTATTTGAGTTTCCCCCTTCGAAGTTGCATATGGAGGTTTTTTAGATTATAATAGGAAGGTATTAAGATATCTCCTTTCCATTTTCCTTTCTCTTTTAGACACTTAACATCCGTCCTTTTCTCTACCACCAAAAAGAAATAACACACTAACTATAGGAAGAATTTGTTTTGAAAGAGGAGAAAAAAGTATTATTTTCATAATCTATACTTTAGAAATATCATAATGAATTCTTTTTTTATACAAATAAGTTTATTTTTTAATTCATTGAAGCAGTCATGAAATTCTTATTGAAGATAATGTACAAGGGATTTTTATATCTTTACTATGTTTAAGATAAGGCAAGGAAGAAAAAAACAGGGTTTGATTTTCTGAGAATCCAGAACATTGAAAGTCCAATTGTTAGATGAAAAACATATAGTATATCAGAGTATGTTTATTATTTCTTTTATTTACTGCCATTTTTGTTTGTGACGTACACATATATATACATTGCATACACTAAATCATTAAACCACCACACCCTTTTCTACTTTAAAATACTTTAATGAGCAGAAAAAAAAAGCTTTAAGACTGAGAGCACAGGCATGGATAAGAAGAGGACATAATTCAGTCTATATCTCGGACTACCTTGCCAGTGTAAAAGCAATTAATGTGATATTCTGAAAAAAAATCAAAAGAACAGAGAGTGGATAAAATGAATGTCTATTTCTCTGATGTAGATGGTGCAAATGTTACATCAGGATGTGAAATGAAGACAAAATCTTACCTGGTGATTCATTTATTAAGCACCCAGTGAATAAGCCTTTCAAAGGAAATGCAGTGTCCGATTCGATATCCTGTACTAGGCAGGAGACCAAGTTTAAAGTCATTAAATGAAACCACCATTTTGTAATCCTCATCAAAATGTACAAAATCATTTAACATTATCACAGCAGTAAAAAAAGCTAAAATACCCACCCTGTTTGTATTAACCTCCAAAAACTTCATCTAAAAACGAAGGAACTTTAAAGCATTACAAAGTACAAAGTATGTACTTTTACAAAGCAAACTTTCTTTGTAAAGCAAGTTCTTAGAGATGTCATGGACACTACTGAAAGATCCATAGCAGAAGTGATGTGGTTGTGGTGGTACATACTGTATGTTAGGAAAGCCTCAGGAAATGTTAAAAGATAGTGTAAACAGCTAAACAGCAAATACATCTGCTAGGGTAGAGAGATTGTCACTAAAAAAGCTGAAGGTGCAGTAAATTAATAGTAAGGATCATCAACACTTCCCGCTTAAATGAAAATTTATACACCAGTCAGTTCTGCTAGTGACATTATGTAAGGTGTCTTCACACAGAGTTGTGGGTGAAGACACGGTGGGTTTGGCAGCAGAGTCTGCAGCCACTGGAGCATGTAAATTGCTTACAGATTCATGCTGCCGACCCAGATAAATGTTCACAGATGAAGCACAGCTACAGATGCAGATGCTGCCATGGACTGGAGGTTTCAAGCACTGTTTCCCTGTATTCTTTAGGCCCCAAAAGCAAATAAGGAGACAGAAAAGTAAGAAAACCCTATAGCTGGTAGGCAGGAACACACATCTATTAATTTTCTTTCTTTATCTACTAAGCAGAAGGTTGGAAGAGAAGGAAAGGAAAGAGGAGGAGAGATGCTGTGATCTTATGAGTCAGTAGTAACATGGGCAATTTTCCTCTGACTCCTCAAAATACATCTTCATGTGTGGGTGGAAAATACAGAGATTTTCAGAAATATCTCTTCAGCACTAAGTTTAAACCATGTCGAACCAAGACTGATGGCTATAGGCCCAAACACCAGACTTCTATTGCTTAGTGTGCAATAGTCTGCTTGTTGGGGTATTCGGTAGCTCTACTAAAAGTGAGAGCAGGATCTCAGCAGTGTCTGTGCCAGGAGCAGTGGCAGGTTCAGAAGCAACAGTAAGACCGCTATTGGGTTTGCAGTGCTGTAGCGGCAACAGAGGTCGTGATCCTCCTGACTTCCTGGCTCAAAGAGATAAAAAGAGCCAGGCACAGGAGCTCCTTTCTTTTAGTAAGTACAGCACACTCACAATGTAGCAAGAACTGAACAGGGACAGTCATTGTTCCTGGGCTGCTTAGAATCATAGAATGCTTTGTGTTGGAAGGGGGCTTTAAAGGTCATCTAGTCCAACCTGCCCTGCAGTGAGTAAGGAAAGCTTTGAATAGTTGAAGTTGGTTAGAGCCCTGTCCTTTCTGACCCCCATCCAGGGATGGAGCATCTAGTATCTCTCTGGGCAACCTGTTTAGGTTTTTTGGGGGAGATGAGACTTATTCCTCAGGTGGTCACAAAGCTGATCTTCTCTTACAATGGGAGGGACTTTGCCCCCCACCCAGTCCCCATATTCCCGTTCACCTACTTGGGGTATGGGGGAAGAGAGGTTGCCAGTGAAGACTGAGGCAGAAAAGATTTTGAATACCTCAACCTTCTTCTCATCTGTTGTTACCAGCTTGCCAGTCTTGCTCATCAGAGGGTGTATGCTTTCTTTAACCTTCGTTTTTCTGGTTGGCATACCTATAGGAGCCCTTATTATTCTTTGTATCCCTCGTTAAGTTGAGCTCCAGCTATGCCTTGGCCTTCCCATTCCTACAGAACTGGACAGTGTTCCTATACTTATACTGCTTGCTATATTAATTTTCCAGCAAATGTCGAGGCAATTGAGGTCCCCGAGCAGAATAAGAGGCTGCGAGTGCAAAGCCTCCTGTTGCTGGAGTAAGGAGACTTTGTCAATAGGTTCACCATGACCATGTGGCCTGTAGACATCAACCACAAGGTTCCTTTTGTTGCCTCGGACACCAATTCTTACCCATAAGCATTTGACCTGCTCATGGTTATTCTTCAGGGTCAGCTCTTCACATTCCATACATTTATTGACAGAGAGATTTGCCCCTCCTTCCTTACCTGTCCCTTCTGAACAGCCTGTCACCATCAACAGCTGCACTCCAGTCATGGGATTCATCCCATCAAATTTGAGTAATGGCAACCAGGTTTTAGCTTTCTAGCAGCACTCCAGCTTCCAGCTCCTTCTATTCATTGCCCATGCTGCGTGCATTGGTGTAGTTGCACTTCAGCTGGACTGTAAGCCGCATTGCCTTAGAGAAATTCCCCTTAATTTCTTGGAGGTATTTCCCTGGTGTTTC
The DNA here is from genome assembly GCF_000710305.1 of Buceros rhinoceros silvestris. Lineage (NCBI taxonomy): Eukaryota > Metazoa > Chordata > Aves > Bucerotiformes > Bucerotidae > Buceros > Buceros rhinoceros. The sequence goes on along the minus strand of NW_010421496.1, from coordinate 45,366 downwards.
CCTGTTGGGTCTTACTACCTCAGGAGACTCTGGCTCATCTCCATAAGACTTTAACTGTGTGTCAGTGTCCCCAGCATGCTTCAGAGCAACAAGCTGAGGGTCCTCACTAGCACCCAGTTCCTCTAACCATAGTGTATCATGCCACAACTTGTCATCAGCAAGCTGATATTATCCCTCCACCCCCTTCAAGTCTAGTTTAAAGCTCTGTCAATGAGCCCTGCAAGCTCCTGAGGAAAGTCCCTCTTCCCCCATTGAGAAAGGTGAATCTCATCTGATGGAAGTAGGCCTGGTGCCAAGTAGACCATCACATTATCGAAAAAACCAGAAATTGTGGTGGTAACATATACCATGGAGCCGGGTATTAATGGACTGGGTCTGTCCTGGAGATACGATTCTAGGTAGACATTTTCCTTGAATCAGTACAGCTGACCTTGCATACTCTCTCTCCTCTCCTCTCCTCTCTTGCTTT